>NW_027287414.1:0-65132 GCF_022747635.1 Hetaerina americana | reverse complement strand
CGAGGGTTTTTTTTGAAAGCCTGTTAGTTTTAATTGTAAATATGGTTGACTCCTTTCATTTCCCAACGGCAGTTATTGGGAAAATTTTCGTATTCATACGTTTTTCCTTGCAAACAAAAATTTTTCATCCGCAATACCCGGGATGAGAAATTTTTGTGATTCAATTGTGGCGTTTAGTTTTACCTCAGCGGTTTTTTAAAGTTTAAAATTCATTGAATGAATATTTTGTCGCCTCTCTACCTTTAAAGGCAGTCGCTGGTTTAAAAGTTTCGTTAATATACTTATTTTTTAAACATAATAATTTTCCTCCGCAGTCCCGGGATTAAAAATTTTCGCGAATCAATTCTTGTCTAAATTTTTCTTCCAAGTGCTTTTTTAAAAGCTTTTCATTCATCAAATGAAAATTTTGTTCTTTCCTCTACCATTCAAAACGGTCGTTTTTGAGAAAATGGTATCATTTATACGTATTTCTTGCAAGCATAATGTTTTCCCCAGCCGCAGTCCGGGGATAAGAAATTCTTGATTCAAGCGACTCGTTTCGTTGTTCCCCCCGAAGGTTTTTTAAAAAGACTGTTAGTTTTAATTGTAAATTTGTGTGAATCTTTTCATTTCCAAACGGCAGTTATTGGGAAAATTTTCGTATTCATATACGTTTTTCCTTGCAAACAAAATTTTTCATCCGCAGTACCGGGATGAGAAATTTTGTGATTCAATTGTGGCGTTTAGTTTTTACCTCAGCGGTTTTTTCAAAGCTTAAAATTCATTGAATGAATATTTGAGTCGCCTCTCTTCCTTTAAGGGCAGTCGCTGATATGAAAGTTTCGTTATTATACTTATTTTTTAAACATAATAATTGTCCTCCGCAGTCTCGGGATGAAAAATATCGCGAATCAATTTTCGTGTTTTCTTCCAAGTGCTTTTTTAAAAGCTTTTCATTCATCAAATGAAAATTTGGTCTTTCTTTACCATTCAAAACGGTCGTTTTTGAGAAAATGGTATCATTAATACGTATTTCTTGCAAGCATAATATTTTCCAGCCGCAGTCCCGGAATGAGAAATTTCTTGATTCAAGCGACTCGTTTGTTGTTACCCCCGAAGGTTTTTTTGAAAGCCTATTAGTTTTAACTGTAAATTTGTGTGACTCTGTTCATTTCCAAACGGCAGTTATTGGGAAAATTTTCGTATTCATACGTTTTTCTTGCAAACAAAATTTTTCATCCGCAGTACCGGGATGAGAAGTTTTGTGATTCAATTGTGGCGTTTAGTTTTTACCGCAGCGGTTTTTTTAAAGCTTAAAATTCATTGAATGAATATTTTGTCGCTTCTCTTCTTTTAAAGGCAGTCGCTGTTATGAAAGTTTCGTTAATATACTTATTTTTTAAACATATAATTTTCCTCCGATGTCCCGGGATGAAAAATTTCGCGAATCAATTCTTGTCTAAATTTTTCTTCCAAGTGCTTTTTTAAAAGCTTTTCATTCATCATATGAAAATTTGTTCTTTCTTTACCATTCAAAACGGTCGTTTTTGAGAAAATGGTATCATTTATACTTATTTTTTGAGAGCATAAAGTTTTCCAGCCGCAGTCCCGGGATGAGAAATTTCATGATTCAAGCAACTCGTTTTGTTGTTCCCCCGAGGGTTTTTTAAAAAGACTGTTAGTTTTAATTGTAAATTTATGTTACTCTTTTCATTTCCAAACGGCAGTTATTGGGAAAACTTTCGTATTCAAACGTATTTCTATCAAACATAAAATTTTTCATCCGCAGTACCAGGATGAGAAATTTTGTGATTGAATTGTGGCGTTTAGTTTTTACCTCAGCGGTTTTTTAAAGCTTAAAATTCTTTGAATGAATATTTGGTTGCCTCCCTTCCTTTTAAAGCAGTCGCTGTTATGAAAGCTTCGTTAATATACGTACTTTTTTAACATAATAATTTTCCTCCGCAGTCCCGGGATGAGAAATTTCTTGAATCAATTTTCGTGTAAGTTTTTCTTCAAAGTATTTTTCTAAAAGCTTTTCATTCATCAAATGAAAATTTGTTCTTTCTTTACCATTCAAAACGGTCGTTTTTGAGAAAATGGTATTTTTGATACGTATTTCTTGCAAGCATAACGCTTTCCAGCCGCAGTCCCGGGATGAGAAATTTCGTGATTCAAGCGACTCGTTTCGTTGTTCCCCCGAGGGTTTTTTTGAAAGCCTATTAGTTTTAACTGTCAATTTGTGGGACTCTTTTCACTTCCAAACGGCAGTTATTGAGAAAATTTTCGTATTCATACGTATTTCTTGCAAACAAAATTTTCATCCGCAGTACCGGGATGAGAAATTTTGTGATTCAATTGTGGCGGTTAGTTTTTACCTCATCGGTTTTTTTAAAGCTTAAAATTCATTGAATGAATATTTGGTCGCCTCCCTTCCTTTAAGGGCAGTCGCTGATATGAAAGTTTCGTTAATATACTTATTTTTTAAACATAATAATTTTCCTCCGCAGTCTCGGGATGAAAAATATCGCGAATCAATTTTCGTGTTTTTCTTCCAAGTGCTTTTTTAAAAGCTTTTCATTCATCAAATGAAAATTTGGTCTTTCTTTACCATTCCAAACGGTCGTTTTTGAGTAAATGGTATCATTTATACGTATTTCTTGCAAGCATAACGTTTTCTAGCCGCAGTCCCGGGATAAGAAATTTCGTGATTCAAGCGACTCGTTTAGTTGTTCCCCCGGGGGTTTTTTTGAAAGCCTGTTAGTTTTAATTATAAATTTGTGTTTTTTTTTCCTTTCCAAACGGCAGTTATTGTGAAAACTTTTGTATTCAAACGTATTTCTATCAAACATAAAATTTTTCATCCGCAGTACCGGGATGAGAAATTTTGTGATTGAATTGTGGCGTTCAGTTTTTACCTCAGCGGTTTTTTTGAAGCTTAAAATTCATTGAATGAATATTTGGTCGCCTTTCTTCCTTTCAAAGCACTCGCTATTATAAAAGTTTCGTTAATATACGTATTTTTTAAACATAATAATTTTCCTCCGCAGTCCCGGGATGAGTAATTTCGCGAATCAATTTTCGTGCAAGTTTTTCTTCCAAGTATTTTTTTAAAAGCTTTTCATTCATCAAATGAAAATTTATTCTTTCTTTACCATTCAAAACGGTCGTTTTTGAGAAAATGGTATCATTTATACGTATTTCTTGCAAGCATAACGTTTTCCAGCCGCAGTCCCGGAATGAGAAATTTCGTGATTCAAGCGACTCGTTTCGTTGTTCCCCCGAGGGTTTTTTTGAAAGCCTATTAGTTTTAACTGTAAATTTGTGTGACTCTTTTCACTTCCAAACGGCAGTTATTGAGAAAATTTTCGTATTCATACGTATTTCTTGCAAACAAAATTTTCATCCGCAGAACCGGGATGAGAAATTTTGTGATTGAATTGTGGCGTTTAGTTTTTACCTCAGCGGTTTTTTAAATCTTAAAATTCATTGAAATAATATTTGGTTGCCTCCCTTACTTTTAAAGCAGTCGCTGTTTGAAAGTTTCGTTAATATACGTACTTTTTAAACATAATAATTTTCCTCCGCAGTCCCGGGATGAGAAATTTCGTGATTCAAGCGACTCGTTTGGTTGTTCCAACGAGGGTTTTTTTGAAAGCCTGTTAGTTTTAATTGTAAATTTGGTTGACTCCTTTCATTTCCCAACGGAAGTTATTGGGAAAATTTTCGTATTCATACGTTTTTCTTGCAAACAAAATTTTTCATCCGCAATACCGGGATGAGAAATTTTGTGATTCAATTGTGGCGTTTAGTTTTACCTCAGCGGTTTTTTAAAGCTTAAAATTCATTGAATGAATATTTTGTGGCCTCTCTTCCTTTAAGGGCAGTCGCTGTTATGAAAGTTTCGTTAATATAGTTATTTTTTAAACATAATAATTTTTCTCCGCAGTCTCGGGATGAAAAATATCGCGAATCAATTTTCGTGTTTTTCTTCCAAGTGCTTTTTTAAAAGCTTTTCATTCATCAAATGAAAATTTGGTCTTTCTTTACCATTCAAAACGGTCGTTTTTGAGAAAATGGTATCATTTATACGTATTTCTTGCAAGCATAATGTTTTCCAGCCGCAGTCCGGGGATAAGAAATTTCTTGATTCAAGCGACTCGTTTCGTTGTTCCCCCGAAGGTTTTTTTGAAAGCCTATTAGTTTTAACTGTAAATTTGTGTGACTCTTTTCATTTCCCAGCGGCAGTTATTGGGAAAATTTTCGTATTCATAAGTTTCTCTTGCAAACAAAATTTTTCATCCGCAGTACCGGGATGAGAAATTTTGTGATTGAATTGTGGCGTTTAGTTTTTACCTCAGCGGTTTTTTAAAGCTTAAAATTCATCGAATGAATATTTTGTCGCCTCTCTTCCTTTAAAGGCAGTCTCTGTTATAAAAATTTCGTTAATATACTTATTTTTTAAACATAATAATTTTCCTCCGCAGTCCCGGGGTGAAAAATTTCGCGAATCAATTTTTGTCTAAATTTTTCTTCCAAGTGCTTTTTTAAAAGCTTTTCATTCATCAAATGAAAATTTGTTTTTTCTTTACCATTCAAAACGGTCGTTATTGAGAAAATGGTATAATTTATACGTATTTTTTGAAAGCATAAAGTTTTCCAGCCGCAGTCCCGGGATGAGAAATTTCGTGATTCAAGCGACTCGTTTTGTTGTTCCCCCGAGGGTTTTTTAAAAAGACTGTTATTTTTAATTGTAAATTTGTGTTACTCTTTTCATTTCCAAACGGCAGTTATTGGGAAAACTTTCGTATTCAAACGTGTTTCTATCAAACATAAAATTTTTCATCCGCAGTACCGGGATGAGAAATTTTGTGATTGAATTGTGGCGTTTAGTTTTTACCTCAGCGGTTTTTCAAAGCTTAAAATTCATTGAATGAATATTTGGTCGCCTCTCTTCCTTTAAGGGCAGTCGCTGATATGAAAGTTTCGTTATTATACTTATTTTTTAAACATAATAATTTTTCTCCGCAGTCTCGGGATGAAAAATATCGCGAATCAATTTTCGTGTTTTTCTTTCAAGTGCTTTTTTAAAAGCTTTTCATTCATCAAATGAAAATTTGGTCTTTCTTTACCATTCAAAACGGTCGTTTTTGAGAAAATGGTATCATTTATACGTATTTCTTGCAAGCATAATATTTTCCAGCCGCAGTCCCGGAATGAGAAATTTCTTGATTCAAGCGACTCGTTTCGTTGTTCCCCCGAAGGTTTTTTTGAAAGCCTATTAGTTTTAACTGTAAATTTGTGTGACTCTGTTCATTTCCCAACGGCAGTTATTGGGAAAATTTTCGTATTCATACGTTTTTCTTGCAAACAAAATTTTTCATCCGCAGTACCGTGATGAGAAATTTTGTGATTCAATTGTGGCGTTTAGTTTTTACCTCAGCGGTTTTTTAAAGCTTAAAATTCATTGAATGAATATTTGGTCGCCTCTCTTCCTTTAAAGGCAGTCGCTGTTATGAAAGTTTCGTTAATATACTTATTTTTTAAACATATAATTTTCCTCCGCAGTCCCGGGATGAAAAATTTCGCGAATCAATTCTTATCTAAATTTTTCTTCCAAGTGCTTTTTTAAAAGCTTTTTATTCATCATATGAAAATTTGTTCTTTCTTTACCATTCAAAACGGTCGTTTTTGAGAAAATGGTATCATTTATACGTATTTTTTGAAAGCATAAAGTTTTCCAGCCGCAGTCCCGGGATGAGAAATTTCGTGATTCAAGCACCTCGTTTTGTTGTTCCCCCGAAAGTTTTTTAAAAAGACTGTTAGTTTTAATTGTAAATTTATGTTACTCTTTTCATTTCCAAACGGCAGTTATTGGGAAAACTTTCGTATTCAAACGTATTTCTATCAAACATAAAATTTTTCATCCGCAGTACCAGGATGAGAAATTTTGTGATTGAATTGTGGCGTTTAGTTTTTACCTCAGCGGTTTTTTAAATCTTAAAATTCATTGAAATAATATTTGGTTGCCTCCCTTCCTTTTAAAGCAGTCGCTGTTATGAAAGTTTCGTTAATATACGTACTTTTTAAACATAATAATTTTCCTCCGCAGTCCCGGGATGAGAAATTTCGTGATTCAAGCGACTCGTTTTGTTGTTCCAACGAGGGTTTTTTTGAAAGCCTGTTAGTTTTAATTGTAAATTTGGTTGACTCCTTTCATTTCCCAACGGCAGTTATTGGGAAATTTTTCGTATTCATACGTTTTTCTTGCAAACAAAATTTTTCATCCGCAGTACCGGGATGAGAAATTTGGTGATTCAATTGTGGCGTTTAGTTTTACCTCAGCGGTTTTTTAAAGCTTAAAATTCATTGAATGAATATTTTGTGGCCTCTCTTCCTTTAAGGGCAGTCGCTGTTATGAAAGTTTCGTTAATATACTTATTTTTTAAACATAATAATTTTCCTCCGCAGTCTCGGGATGAAAAATATCGCGAATCAATTTTCGTGTTTTTCTTCCAAGTGCTTTTTTAAAAGCTTTTCATTCATCAAATGAAAATTTGGTCTTTCTTTACCATTCAAAACGGTCGTTTTTGAGAAAATGGTATCATTTATACGTATTTCTTGCAAGCATAATGTTTTCCAGCCGCAGTCCCGGGATGAAAAATTTCTTGATTCAAGCGACTCGTTTCGTTGTTCCCCCGAAGGTTTTTTTGAAAGCCTATTAGTATTAACTGTAAATTTGTGTGACTCTTTTCATTTCCCAGCGGCAGTTATTGGGAAAATTTTTGTATTCATACGTTTTTCTTGCAAACAAAATTTTTCATCCGCAGTACCGGGATGAGAACTTTTGTGATTCAATTGTGGCGTTTAGTTTTTACCTCAGCGGTTTTTTAAAGCTTAAAATTCATCGAATGAATATTTTGTCGCCTCTCTTCCTTTAAAGGCAGTCGCTGTTATAAAAGTTTCGTTAATATACTTATTTTTTAAACAAAATTTTCCTCCGCAGTCCCGGGATGAAAAATTTCGCGAATCAATTTTTGTCTAAATTTTTCTTCCAAGTGCTTTTTTAAAAGCTTTTCATTCATCAAATGAAAATTTGTTCTTTCTTTACCATTCAAAACGGTCGTTTTTGAGAAAATGGTATCATTTATACGTATTTTTTGCAAGCATAAAGTTTTCCAGCCGCAGTCCCGGGATGAGAAATTTCGTGATTCAAGCGACTCGTTTTGTTGTTCCCCCGAGGGTTTTTTAAAAAGACTGTTAGTTTTAATTGTAAATTTGTGTTACTCTTTTCATTTCCAAACGGCAGTTATTGGGAAAACTTTCGTATTCAAACGTGTTTCTATCAAACATAAAATTTTTCATCCGCAGTACCGGGATGAGAAATTTTGTGATTGAATTGTGGCGTTTAGTTTTTTCCTCAGCGGTTTTTTAAAGCTTAAAATTCATTGAATGAATATTTGGTTGCCTCCCTTTCTTTTAAAGCAGTCGCTGTTATGAAAGCTTCGTTAATATACGTCCTTTTTTAACATAATAATTTTCCTCCGCAGTCCCGGGATGAGAAATTTCTTGAATCAATTTTCGTGTAAGTTTTTCTTCCAAGTGCTTTTTTAAAAGCTTTTCATTCATCAAATGAAAATTTGTTCCTTTCTTAACTTTTCAAAACGGTCGTTTTAGAGAAAATGGTATCATTTATACGTATTTCTTGCAAGGATAACGTTTTCTTGCCGCAGTCCCGGGATAAGAAATTTCGTGATTCAAGCGACTCGTTCAGTTGTTACCCCGAGGGTTTTTTGAAAGCCTGTTAGTTTATTTGTAAATTTGTGTTTTTCTTTCCTTTCCAAACGGCAGTTATTGGGAAAACTTTTGTATTCAAACACATTTTTTGCAAAAATAAAATTTTTCCTCCGCAGTACCGGGATGAGAAATTTTGTGATTTAATTGTGGCGTTTAGTTTTAACCTCAGCGGTTTTTTTGAAGCTTAAAATTATTTGAATGAATATTTGGTCGCCTTTTTTCGTTTCAAAGCACTCGCTATTATTAAAGTTTCGTTAATATACGTATTTTTTAAACATAATAATTTTCCTCCGCAGGCCCGGGATGAGAAATTTCGCGAATTAATTTCCGTGTAAGTTTTTCTTCCAAGTTCTTTTTTAAAGGCTCTTTATTCATCAAATGAAAATTTGTTCCTTTCTTTACCATTCAAAACGGTCGTTTTTGAGAAAATGGTATCATTTATACGTATTTCTTGCAAGCATAACGTTTTCTAGCCGCGACCCGGGATTAGAAATTTCGTGATTCAAGCGACTCGTTTAGTTGTTCCCCCGAGGGTTTTTTTGAAAGCCTATTAGTTTTAATTGTAAATTTGTGTGACTCCTTTCATTTCCCAACGGCAGTTATTGGGAAAATTTTCGTATTGATACATTTTTCTTGCAAACAAAATTTTTCATCCGCAGTACCGGGATGAGAAATTTTGTGATTCAATTGTGGCGTTTAGTTTTACCTCAGCGGTTTTTTAAAGCTTAAAATTCATTGAATGAATATTTGGTTGCCTCCCTTCCTTTCAAAGCAGTCGCTGTTATAAAAGTTTCGTTAATATACGTACTTTTTAAACATAATAATTTTCCTCCGCAGTCCTGGGATGAGAAATTTCGTGAATCAATTTTCGTGTAAGTTTTTCTTCCAAGTGCTTTTTTAAAAGCTTTTCATTCATCAAATGAAAATTTGTTCCTTTCTTAACTTTTCAAAACGGTCGTTTTAGAGAAAATGGTATTATTTATACGAATTTCTTTCAAGCATAACTTTTTCCAGCCGCAGTCCCGGGATTAGAAATTTCGTGATTCAAGCGACTCGTTTAGTTGTTCCCCCGAGGGTTTTTTATAAAGACTGTTAGTTTTAATTGTAAATTTGTTTTACTCTTTTCTTTTCCAAACGGCAGTTATTGGGAAAACTTTCGTATTCAAAGGTATTTTTTGCAAACATAAAATTTTTCATCCGCAGTACCGGGATGAGAAATTTTGTGATTGAATTTTGGCGTTTAATTTTACCTCAGCGGTTTTTTAGAGCTTAAAATTCATTGAATCAATATTCTGTGGCCCCTCTTCCTTTAAAGGCAGTCGCTGTTATAAAAGTTTCGTTAATATACGTACTTTTTAAACGTAATAATTTTCCTCCGCAGGCCCGCGATGAGTAATTTCGCGAATCAATTTCCGTGTTTTTCTTCCAAGTGCTTTTTTAAAAGCTTTTCATTCATCAAAAGAAAATTTGTTCTTTCTTTACTATTCAAAACGGTCGTTTTTGAGAAAATGGTAACATTTATACGAATTTCTTGCAAGCATAATGTTTTCCAGCCGCAGTCCCGGGATTAGAAATTTCGTGATTAAAGCGACTCTTTTAGTTGTTCCCCGAAGGTTTTTTTGAAAGCCTGTAAGTTTTAATTGTAAATTTGTTTGTCACTTTTCATTTCCAAACGGCAGTTATTAAGAAAATTTTCGTGTTTAAACGTATTTCTTGCAAACATAAAATTTTTCATCCGCAGTACCAGGATGAGAAATTTTGTGATTTTATTGTTGCGTTTAGTTTTTACCTCAGCGGTTTTTTAAAGCTTAAAATTCATTGAATGAATATTTGGTTGCCTCCCTTCCTTTCAAAGAAGTCGCTGTTATAAAAGTTTCGTTAATATACGTACTTTTTAAACATAATATTTTTCCTCCGCAGGCCCGCGATGAGTAATTTCGCGAATCAATTTCCGTGTAAGTTTTTCTTCCAAGTTCTTTTTTAAAAGCTCTTTATTCATCAAATGAAAATTTGTTCCTTTCTTTACCATTCAAAACGGTCGTTTTTGAGAAAATGGTATCATTTATACGTATTTCTTGCAAGCATAACGTTTTCTAGCCGCGACCCGGGATTAGAAATTTCGTGATTCAAGCGACTCGTTTAGTTGTTCCCCCGAGGGTTTTTTTGAAAGCCTATTAGTTTTAATTGTAAATTTGTGTGACTCCTTTCATTTCCCAACGGCAGTTATTGGGAAAATTTTCGTATTGATACATTTTTCTTGCAAACAAAATTTTTCATCCGCAGTACCGGGATGAGAAATTTTGTGATTCAATTGTGGCGTTTAGTTTTACCTCAGCGGTTTTTTAAAGCTTAAAATTCATTTAATGAATATTTGGTTGCCTCCCTTCCTTTCAAAGCAGTCGCTGTTATAAAAGTTTCGTTAATATACGTACTTTTTAAACATAATAATTTTCCTCCGCAGTCCTGGGATGAGAAATTTCGTGAATCAATTTTCGTGTAAGTTTTTCTTCCAAGTGCTTTTTTAAAAGCTTTTCATTCATCAAATGAAAATTTGTTCCTTTCTTAACTTTTCAAAACGGTCGTTTTAGAGAAAATGGTATCATTTATACGAATTTCTTTCAAGCATAACGTTTTCCAGCCGCAGTCCCGGGATTAGAAATTTCGTGATTCAAGCGACTCGTTTAGTTGTTCCCCCGAGGGTTTTTTATAAAGACTGTTAGTTTTAATTGTAAATTTGTTTTACTCTTTTCTTTTCCAAACGGCAGTTATTGGGAAAACTTTCGTATTCAAAGGTATTTCTTGCAAACATAAAATGTTTCATCCGCAGTACCGGGATGAGAAATTTTGTGATTAAATTTTGGCGTTTAGTTTTACCTCAGCGGTTTTTTAGAGCTTAAAATTCATTGAATCAATATTCTGTGGCCTCTCTTCCTTTAAAGGCAGTCGCTGTTATAAAAGTTTCGTTAATATACGTACTTTTTAAACGTAATAATTTTCCTCCGCAGGCCCGCGATGAGTAATTTCGCGAATCAATTTCCGTGTTTTTCTTCCAAGTGCTTTTTTAAAAGCTTTTCATTCATCAAAAGAAAATTTGTTCTTTCTTTACTATTCAAAACGGTCGTTTTTGAGAAAATGGTAAAATTTATACGTATTTCTTGCAAGCATAACGTTTTCTCGCTGAAGTTCCGCGATGAGAAATTTCGTGATTCTAGCGACTCGTTTGGTTGTTCCAACGAGGGTTTTTTTGAAAGCCTGTTAGTTTTAATTGTAAATTTGTTTCACTCCTTTCATATGCAAAAGGCAGTTATTGAGAAAATTTCCGTATTCAAACGTATTTCTTGCAAACATAAAATTTTTCATCCGCAGTACCGGGATGAGAAATTTTGCGATTCAATTGTTGCGTTTAGTTTTTCCTCAGCGGTTTTTTAAAGCTTAAAATTAATTGAATGAATATTTGGTCGCCTCTCTTTCTTTCAAAGCAGCCGCTGTTATAAAAGTTTGGTTAAAATACGTATTTGTTAAACAATAATTTTCTTCCGCAGATTCGGGATGAGAAATTTCGCGAATGAATTGTCGTGTAAGTTTTTCTACCAAGTGCTTTTTTAAAAGCTCTTCATTCATCAAATGAAAATTTGTTCCTTTCTTAACCTTTCAAAACGGTCGTTTTTGAGAAAATGTTATCATTTATACGAATTTCTTGCAAGCATAATGTTTTCCAGCCGCAGTCCCGGGATTAGAAATTTCGTGATTAAAGCGACTCTTTTAGTTGTTCCCCCGAAGGTTTTTTTGAAAGCCTGTAAGTTTTAATTGTAAATTTGTTTGACACTTTTCATTTCCAAACGGCAGTTATTAAGAAAATTTTCGTGTTTAAACGTATTTCTTGCAAACATAAAATTTTTCATCCGCAGTACCAGGATGAGAAATTTTGTGATTCAATTGTGGCGTTTAGTTTTTACCTCAGCGGTTTTTTAAAGCTTAAAATTCATTGAATGAATATTTGGTCGCCTCTCTTCCTTTAAAGGCAGTCGCTGTTATGAAAGTTTCGTTAATATACTTATTTTTTAAACATATAATTTTCCTCCGCAGTCCCGGGATGAAAAATTTCGCGAATCAATTTTCGTGTTTTTCTTCCAAGTGCTTTTTTAAAAGCTTTTCATTCATCAAATGAAAATTTGTTCTTTCTTTACTATTCAAAACGGTCGTTTTTGAGAAAATGGTAACATTTATACGTATTTCTTGCAAGCATAAGGTTTTCCAGCCGCAGTCCCGGGATGAGAAATTTCGTGAATCAATTTTCGTGTAAGTTTTTCTCCCAAGTATTTTTCTAAAAGCTTCTCATTCATCAAATGAAAATTTGTTTTTTCTTTACCAAACCAAACGGTCGTTTTTGAGAAAATGGTATCATTTTTACGTATTTCTTGTAAGCATAACGTTTTCCAGCCGCAGTCCCGGGATGAGAAATTTCGTGATTCAGGCGACTCGTTTCGTTGTTCCCCCGAGGGTTTTTTTGAAAGCCTATTAGTTTTAATTGTAAATTTGTGTGACTCTTTTCACATCCAAACGCTAGTTATTGAGAAAATTTTCGTATTCATACGTATTTCTTGCAAACAAAATTTTCATTCGCAGTACTGGGATGAGAAATTTTGTGATTTTATTGTTGCGTTTAGTTTTTACCTCAGCGGTTTTTTAAAGCTTAAAATTCATTGAATGAATATTTGGTTGCCTCCCTTCCTTTCAAAGCAGTCGCTGTTATAAAAGTTTCGTTAATATACGTACTTTTTAAACATAATATTTTTCCTCCGCAGGCCCGCGATGAGTAATTTCGCGAATCAATTTCCGTGTAAGTTTTTTTTCCAAGTATTTTTCTAAAAGCTTTTCATTCATCAAATGAAAATTTGTTCTTTCTTTACCATTCAAAACGGTCGTTTTTGAGAAAATGGTATCATTTATACGTATTTCTTGCAAGCATAACGTTTTCTAGCCGCAGTCCCGGGATAAGAAATTTCGTGATTCAAGCGACTCGTTTAGTTGTTCCCCAGAGGGTTTTTTTGAAAGCCTGTTAGTTTTAATTGTAAATTTGTGTGACTCTTTTCACTTCCAAACGGCAGTTATTGAGAAAATTTTCGTATTCATACGTATTTCTTGCAAACAAAATTTTCATCCGCAGTATCGGGTTGAGAAATTTTGTGATTTTATTGTTGCGTTTAGTTTTTACCTCAGCGGTTTTTTAAAGCTTAAAATTCATTGAATGAATATTTGGTTGCCTCCCTTCCTTTCAAAGCAGTCGCTGTTTAAAAGTTTCGTAAATATACGTACTTTTTAAACGTAATAATTTTCCTCCGCTGGCCCGTGATGAGTAATTTCGCGAATCAATTTCCGTGTAAGTTTTTCTTCCAAGTGCTTTTATAAAAGCTTTTCATTATTCAAAAGAAAATTTGTTCTTTCTTTACCATTCAAAACGGTCCTTTTTGAGAAAATGGTATCATTTATACGTATTTTTTGCAAGCATAAAGTTTTCCAGCCGCAGTCCCGGGATGAGAAATTTCGTGATTCAAGCGACTCGTTTAGTTGTTCCCCCGAGGGTTTTTTATAAAGACTGTTAGTTTTAATTGTAAATTTGTGTTACTCTTTTCATTTCCAAACGGCAGTTATTGGGAAAACTTTCGTATTCAAAGGTATTTCTTGCAAACATAAAATTTTTCATCCGCAGTACCGGGATGAGAAATTTTGTGATTGAATTGTGGCGTTTAGTTTTTACCTCAGCGGTTTTTTAAATCTTAAAATTCATTGAATGAATATTTGGTTGCCTCCCTTCCTTTCAAAGCAGTCGCTGTTATAAAAGTTTCGTTAATATACGTACTTTTTAAACATAAAAATTTTCCTCCGCAGTCCCGGGATGAGAAATTTCGTGAATCAATTTTCGTGTAAGTTTTTCTTCCAAGTATTTTTCTAAAAGCTTTTCATTCATCAAATGAAAATGTGTTTTTTCTTTCCCAAAACAAACGGTCGTTTTTGAGAAAATGGTATCATTTTTACGTATTTCTTGCAAGCATAACGTTTTCCAGCCGCAGTCCCGGGATGAGAAATTTCGTGATTCAAGCGACTCGTTTCGTTGTTCCCCCGTGGGTTTTTTTGAAAGCCTATTAGTTTTAATTGTAAATTTGTGTGACTCTTTTCACATCCAAACGCTAGTTATTGAGAAAATTTTCGTATTCATACGTATTTCTTGCAAACAAAATTTTCATCCGCAGTACTGGGATGAGAAATTTTGTGATTTTATTGTTGCGTTTAGTTTTTACCTCAGCGGTTTTTTAAAGCTTAAAATTCATTGAATGAATATTTAGTTGCCTCCCTTCCTTTCAAAGCAGTCGCTGTTATAAAAGTTTCGTTAATATACGTACTTTTTAAACATAATTATTTTCCTCCGCAAGCCCGCGATGAGTAATTTCGCGAATCAATTTCCGTGTAAGTTTTTCTTCCAAGTATTTTTCTAAAAGCTTTTCATTCTTCAAATGAAAATTTGTTCTTTCTTTACCATTCAAAACGGTCGTTTTTGAGAAAATGGTATCATTTATACGTATTTCTTGCAAGCATAATGTTTTCTAGCCGCAGTCCCGGGATTAGAAATTTCGTGATTCAAGCGACTCGTTTAGTTGTTCCCCCGAGGGTTTTTTTGAAAGCCTGTTAGTTTTAATTGTAAATTTGTGTGACTCTTTTCATTTCCCAACGGCAGTTATTGAGAAAATTTTCGTATTCATACGTTTTTCTTGCAAACTAAATTTTTCATCCACAGTACCGGGATGAGAAATTTTGTGATTCAATTGTGGCGTTTAGTTTTTACCTCAGCGGTTTTTTAAAGCTTAAAATTCATTGAATAAATATTTTGTGGCCACTCTTCCTTTAAAGGCAGTCGCTGTTATAAAAGTTTGGTTAATATACTTATTTTTTAAACATTTTAATTTTCCTCCGCAGTCCCGGGATGAAAAATCTCGCGAATCAATTCTTGTCTAAATTTTCTTCCAAGTGCTTTTATAAAAGCTTTTCATTCATCAAAAGAAAATTTGTTCTTTCTTTACTATTCAAAACGGTCGTTTTTGAGAAAATGGTAACATTTATACGTATTTCTTGCAAGCATAACGTTTTCTCGCTGAAGTCCCGCGATGAGAAATTTCGTGATTCTAGCGACTCGTTTGGTTGTTCCAACGAGGGTTTTTTTGAAAGCCTGTTAGTTTTAATTGTAAATTTGTTTCACTCCTTTCATATGCAAAAGGCAGTTATTGAGAAAATTTCCGTATTCAAACGTATTTCTTGCAAACATAAAATTTTTCATCCGCAGTACCGGGATGAGAAATTTTGCGATTTAATTGTTGCGTTTAGTTTTTCCTCAGCGGTTTTTTAAAGCTTAAAATTAATTGAATGAATATTTGGTCGCCTCTCTTTCTTTCAAAGCAGCCGCTGTTATAAAAGTTTGGTTAAAATACGTATTTGTTAACCAATAATTTTCTTCCGCAGATTCGGGATGAGAAATTTCGCGAATGAATTGTCGTGTAAGTTTTTCTACCAAGTGCTTTTTTAAAAGCTCTTCATTCATCAAATGAAAATTTGTTCCTTTCTTAACCTTTCAAAACGGTCGTTTTTGAGAAAATGTTATCATTTATACGAATTTCTTGCAAGCATAATGTTTTCCAGCCGCAGTCCCGGGATTAGAAATTTCGTGATTAAAGCGACTCTTTTAGTTGTTCCCCCGAAGGTTTTTTTGAAAGCCTGTAAGTTTTAATTGTAAATTTGTTTGACACTTTTCATTTCCAAACGGCAGTTATTAAGAAAATTTTCGTGTTTAAACGTATTCCTTGCAAACATAAAATTTTTCATCCGCAGTACCAGGATGAGAAATTTTGTGATTCAATTGTGGCGTTTAGTTTTTACCTCAGCGGTTTTTTAAAGCTTAAAATTCATTGAATGAATATTTGGTCGCCTCTCTTCCTTTAAAGGCAGTCGCTGTTATGAAAGTTTCGTTAATATACTTATTTTTTAAACATATAATTTTCCTCCGCAGTCCCGGGATGAAAAATTTCGCGAATCAATTTTCGTGTTTTTCTTCCAAGTGCTTTTTTAAAAGCTTTTCATTCATCAAATGAAAATTTGTTCTTTCTTTACTATTCAAAACGGTCGTTTTTGAGAAATTGGTAACATTTATACGTATTTCTTGCAAGCATAAGGTTTTCCAGCCGCAGTCCCGGGATGAGAAATTTCGTGAATCAATTTTCGTGTAAGTTTTTCTTCCAAGTATTTTTCTAAAAGCTTTTCATTCATCAAATGAAAATTTGTTTTTTCTTTACCAAACCAAACGGTCGTTTTTGAGAAAATGGTATCATTTTTACGTATTTCTTGCAAGCATAACGTTTTCCAGCCGCAGTCCCGGGATGAGAAATTTCGTGATTCAGGCGACTCGTTTCGTTGTTCCCCCGAGGGTTTTTTTGAAAGCCTATTAGTTTTAATTGTAAATTTGTGTGACTCTTTTCACATCCAAACGCTAGTTATTGAGAAAATTTTCGTATTCATACGTATTTCTTGCAAACAAAATTTTCATCCGCAGTACTGGGATGAGAAATTTTGTGATTTTATTGTTGCGTTTAGTTTTTACCTCAGCGGTTTTTTAAAGCTTAAAATTCATTGAATGAATATTTGGTTGCCTCCCTTCCTTTCAAAGCACTCGCTGTTATAAAAGTTTCGTTAATATACGTACTTTTTAAACATAATATTTTTCCTCCGCAGGCCCGCGATGAGTAATTTCGCGAATCAATTTCCGTGTAAGTTTTTTTTCCAAGTATTTTTCTAAAAGCTTTTCATTCATCAAATGAAAATTTGTTCTTTCTTTACCATTCAAAACGGTCGTTTTTGAGAAAATGGTATCATTTATACGTATTTCTTGCAAGCATAACGTTTTCTAGCCGCAGTCCCGGGATAAGAAATTTCGTGATTCAAGCGACTCGTTTAGTTGTTCCCCCGAGGGTTTTTTTGAAAGCCTGTTAGTTTTAATTGTAAATTTGTGTGACTCTTTTCACTTCCAAACGGCAGTTATTGAGAAAATTTTCGTATTCATACGTATTTCTTGCAAACAAAATTTTCATCCGCAGTACCGGGTTGAGAAATTTTGTGATTTTATTGTTGCGTTTAGTTTTTACCTCAGCGGTTTTTTAAAGCTTAAAATTCATTGAATGAATATTTGGTTGCCTCCCTTCCTTTCAAAGCAGTCGCTGTTTAAAAGTTTCGTAAATATACGTACTTTTTAAACGTAATAATTTTCCTCCGCTGGCCCGTGATGAGTAATTTCGCGAATCAATTTCCGTGTAAGTTTTTCTTCCAAGTGCTTTTATAAAAGCTTTTCATTATTCAAAAGAAAATTTGTTCTTTTTTTACCATTCAAAACGGTCCTTTTTGAGAAAATGGTATCATTTATACGTATTTTTTGCAAGCATAAAGTTTTCCAGCCGCAGTCCCGCGATGAGAAATTTCGTGATTCTAGCGACTCGTTTGGTTGTTCCAACGAGGGTTTTTTTGAAAGCCTGTTAGTTTTAATTGTAAATTTGTTTCACTCCTTTCATATGCAAAAGGCAGTTATTGAGAAAATTTCCGTATTCAAACGTATTTCTTGCAAACATAAAATTTTTCATCCGCAGTACCGGGATGAGAAATTTTGCGATTCAATTGTTGCGTTTAGTTTTTCCTCAGCGGTTTTTTAAAGCTTAAAATTAATTGAATGAATATTTGGTCGCCTCTCTTTCTTTCAAAGCAGCCGCTGTTATAAAAGTTTGGTTAAAATACGTATTTGTTAACCAATAATTTTCTTCCGCAGATTCGGGATGAGAAATTTCGCGAATGAATTGTCGTGTAAGTTTTTCTACCAAGTGCTTTTTTAAAAGCTCTTCATTCATCAAATGAAAATTTGTTCCTTTCTTAACCTTTCAAAACGGTCGTTTTTGAGAAAATGTTATCATTTATACGAATTTCTTGCAAGCATAATGTTTTCCAGCCGCAGTCCCGGGATTAGAAATTTCGTGATTAAAGCGACTCTTTTAGTTGTTCCCCCGAAGGTTTTTTTGAAAGCCTGTAAGTTTTAATTGTAAATTTGTTTGACACTTTTCATTTCCAAACGGCAGTTATTAAGAAAATTTTCGTGTTTGAACGTATTCCTTGCAAACATAAAATTTTTCATCCGCAGTACCAGGATGAGAAATTTTGTGATTCAATTGTGGCGTTTAGTTTTTACCTCAGCGGTTTTTTAAAGCTTAAAATTCATTGAATGAATATTTGGTCGCCTCTCTTCCTTTAAAGGCAGTCGCTGTTATGAAAGTTTCGTTAATATACTTATTTTTTAAACATATAATTTTCCTCCGCAGTCCCGGGATGAAAAATTTCGCGAATCCATTTTCGTGTTTTTCTTCCAAGTATTTTTCTAAAAGCTTTTCATTCATCAAATGAAAATTTGTTTTTTCTTTACCAAACCAAACGGTCGTTTTTGAGAAAATGGTATCATTTTTACGTATTTCTTGCAAGCATAACGTTTTCCAGCCGCAGTCCCGGGATGAGAAATTTCGTGATTCAGGCGACTCGTTTCGTTGTTCCCCCGAGGGTTTTTTTGAAAGCCTATTAGTTTTAATTGTAAATTTGTGTGACTCTTTTCACATCCAAACGCTAGTTATTGAGAAAATTTTCGTATTCATACGTATTTCTTGCAAACAAAATTTTCATCCGCAGTACTGGGATGAGAAATTTTGTGATTTTATTGTTGCGTTTAGTTTTTACCTCAGCGGTTTTTTAAAGCTTAAAATTCATTGAATGAATATTTGGTTGCCTCCCTTCCTTTCAAAGCAGTCGCTGTTATAAAAGTTTCGTTAATATACGTACTTTTTAAACATAATATTTTTCCTCCGCAGGCCCGCGATGAGTAATTTCGCGAATCAATTTCCGTGTAAGTTTTTTTTCCAAGTATTTTTCTAAAAGCTTTTCATTCATCAAATGAAAATTTGTTCTTTCTTTACCATTCAAAACGGTCGTTTTTGAGAAAATGGTATCATTTATACGTATTTCTTGCAAGCATAACGTTTTCTAGCCGCAGTCCCGGGATAAGAAATTTCGTGATTCAAGCGACTCGTTTAGTTGTTCCCCCGAGGGTTTTTTTGAAAGCCTGTTAGTTTTAATTGTAAATTTGTGTGACTCTTTTCACTTCCAAACGGCAGTTATTGAGAAAATTTTCGTATTCATACGTATTTCTTGCAAACAAAATTTTCATCCGCAGTACCGGGTTGAGAAATTTTGTGATTTTATTGTTGCGTTTAGTTTTTACCTCAGCGGTTTTTTAAAGCTTAAAATTCATTGAATGAATATTTGGTTGCCTCCCTTCCTTTCAAAGCAGTCGCTGTTTAAAAGTTTCGTAAATATACGTACTTTTTAAACGTAATAATTTTCCTCCGCTGGCCCGTGATGAGTAATTTCGCGAATCAATTTCCGTGTAAGTTTTTCTTCCAAGTGCTTTTATAAAAGCTTTTCATTATTCAAAAGAAAATTTGTTCTTTCTTTACCATTCAAAACGGTCCTTTTTGAGAAAATGGTATCATTTATACGTATTTTTTGCAAGCATAAAGTTTTCCAGCCGCAGTCCCGGGATGAGAAATTTCGTGATTCAAGCGACTCGTTTAGTTGTTCCCCCGAGGGTTTTTTATAAAGACTGTTAGTTTTAATTGTAAATTTGTGTTACTCTTTTCATTTCCAAACGGCAGTTATTGGGAAAACTTTCGTATTCAAAGGTATTTCTTGCAAACATAAAATTTTTCATCCGCAGTACCGGGATGAGAAATTTTGTGATTGAATTGTGGCGTTTAGTTTTTACCTCAGCGGTTTTTTAAATCTTAAAATTCATTGAATGAATATTTGGTTGCCTCCCTTCCTTTCAAAGCAGTCGCTGTTATAAAAGTTTCGTTAATATACGTACTTTTTAAACATAAAAATTTTCCTCCGCAGTCCCGGGATGAGAAATTTCGTGAATCAATTTTCGTGTAAGTTTTTCTTCCAAGTATTTTTCTAAAAGCTTTTCATTCATCAAATGAAAATGTGTTTTTTCTTTACCAAAACAAACGGTCGTTTTTGAGAAAATGGTATCATTTTTACGTATTTCTTGCAAGCATAACGTTTTCCAGCCGCAGTCCCGGGATGAGAAATTTCGTGATTCAAGCGACTCGTTTCGTTGTTCCCCCGTGGGTTTTTTTGAAAGCCTATTAGTTTTAATTGTAAATTTGTGTGACTCTTTTCACATCCAAACGCTAGTTATTGAGAAAATTTTCGTATTCATACGTATTTCTTGCAAACAAAATTTTCATCCGCAGTACTGGGATGAGAAATTTTGTGATTTTATTGTTGCGTTTAGTTTTTACCTCAGCGGTTTTTTAAAGCTTAAAATTCATTGAATGAATATTTAGTTGCCTCCCTTCCTTTCAAAGCAGTCGCTGTTATAAAAGTTTCGTTAATATACGTACTTTTTAAACATAATTATTTTCCTCCGCAAGCCCGCGATGAGTAATTTCGCGAATCAATTTCCGTGTAAGTTTTTCTTCCAAGTATTTTTCTAAAAGCTTTTCATTCTTCAAATGAAAATTTGTTCTTTCTTTACCATTCAAAACGGTCGTTTTTGAGAAAATGGTATCATTTATACGTATTTCTTGCAAGCATAACGTTTTCTAGCCGCAGTCCCGGGATTAGAAATTTCGTGATTCAAGCGACTCGTTTAGTTGTTCCCCCGAGGGTTTTTTTGAAAGCCCTTTAGTTTTAATTGTAAATTTGTGTGACTCTTTTCATTTCCCAACGGCAGTTATTGAGAAAATTTTCGTATTCATACGTTTTTCTTGCAAACTAAATTTTTCATCCACAGTACCGGGATGAGAAATTTTGTGATTCAATTGTGGCGTTTAGTTTTTACCTCAGCCCTTTTTTAAAGCTTAAAATTCATTGAATAAATATTTTGTGGCCACTCTTCCTTTAAAGGCAGTCGCTGTTATAAAAGTTTGGTTAATATACTTATTTTTTAAACATTTTAATTTTCCTCCGCAGTCCCGGGATGAAAAATCTCGCGAATCAATTCTTGTCTAAATTTTCTTCCAAGTGCTTTTATAAAAGCTTTTCATTCATCAAAAGAAAATTTGTTCTTTCTTTACCATTCAAAACGGTCGTTTTTGAGAAAATGGTATCATTTATACGTATTTCTTGCAAGCATAACGTTTTCTCGCTGAAGTCCCGCGATGAGAAATTTCGTGATTCAAGCGACTCGTTTGGTTGTTCCAACGAGGGTTTTTTTGAAAGCCTGTTAGTTTTAATTGTAAATTTGTTTCACTCCTTTCATATGCAAAAGGCAGTTATTGAGAAAATTTCCGTATTCAAACGTATTTCTTGCAAACATAAAATTTTTCATCCGCAGTACCGGGATGAGAAATTTTGCGATTCAATTGTTGCGTTTAGTTTTTCCTCAGCGGTTTTTTAAAGCTTAAAATTAATTGAATGAATATTTGGTCGCCTCTCTTTCTTTCAAAGCAGCCGCTGTTATAAAAATTTGGTTAAAATACGTATTTGTTAAACAATAATTTTCCTCCGCAGATTCGGGATGAGAAATTTCGCGAATGAATTGTCGTGTAAGTTTTTCTACCAAGTGCTTTTTTAAAAGCTCTTCATTCATCAAATGAAAATTTGTTCCTTTCTTAACCTTTCAAAACGGTCGTTTTTGAGAAAATGTTATCATTTATACGAATTTCTTGCAAGCATAATGTTTTCCAGCCGCAGTCCCGGGATTAGAAATTTCGTGATTAAAGCGACTCTTTTAGTTGTTCCCCCGAAGGTTTTTTTGAAAGCCTGTAAGTTTTAATTGTAAATTTGTTTGACACTTTTCATTTCCAAACGGCAGTTATTAAGAAAATTTTCGTGTTTAAACGTATTTCTTGCCAACATAAAATTTTTCATCCGCAGTACCGGGATGAGAAATTTTGTGATTCAATTGTGGCGTTTAGTTTTTACCTCAGCGGTTTTTTAAAGCTTAAAATTCATTGAATGAATATTTGGTCGCCTCTCTTTCTTTAAAGGCAGTCGCTGTTATGAAAGTTTCGTTAATATACTTATTTTTTAAACATATAATTTTCCTCCGCAGTCCCGGGATGAAAAATTTCGCGAATCAATTTTCGTGTTTTTCTTCCAAGTGCTTTTTTAAAAGCTTTTCATTCATCAAATGAAAATTTGTTCTTTCTTTACTATTCAAAACGGTCGTTTTTGAGAAAATGGTAACATTTATACGTATTTCTTGCAAGCATAACGTTTTCCAGCCGCAGTCCCGGGATGAGAAATTTCGTGAATCAATTTTCGTGTAAGTTTTTCTTCCAAGTATTTTTCTAAAAGCTTTTCATTCATCAAATGAAAATTTGTTTTTTCTTTACCAAACCAAACGGTCGTTTTTGAGAAAATGGTATCATTTTTACGTATTTCTTGCAAGCATAACGTTTTCCAGCCGCAGTCCCGGGATGAGAAATTTCGTGATTCAAGCGACTCGTTTCGTTGTTCCCCCGAGGGTTTTTTTGAAAGCCTATTAGTTTTAATTGTAAATTTGTGTGACTCTTTTCACATCCAAACGCTAGTTATTGAGAAAATTTTCGTATTCATACGTATTTCTTGCAAACAAAATTTTCATCCGCAGTACTGGGATGAGAAATTTTGTGATTTTATTGTTGCGTTTAGTTTTTACCTCAGCGGTTTTTTAAAGCTTAAAATTCATTGAATGAATATTTGGTTGCCTCCCTTCCTTTCAAAGCAGTCGCTGTTATTAAAGTTTCGTTAATATACGTACTTTTTAAACATAATAATTTTCCTCCGCAGGCCCGCGATGAGTAATTTCGCGAATCAATTTCCGTGTAAGTTTTTCTTCCAAGTATTTTTCTAAAAGCTTTTCATTCATCAAATGAAAATTTGTTCTTTCTTTACCATTCACAACGGTCGTTTTTGAGAAAATGGTATCATTTATACGTATTTCTTGCAAGCATAACGTTTTCTAGCCGAAGTCCCGGGATTAGAAATTTCGTGATTCAAGCGACTCGTTTAGTTGTTCCCCCGAGGGTTTTTTTGAAAGCCTGTTAGTTTTAATTGTAAATTTGTGTGACTCTTTTCATTTCCCAACGTCAGTTATTGAGAAAATTTTCGTATTCATACGTTTTTCTTGCAAACTAAATTTTTCATCCACAGTACCGGGATGAGAAATTTTGTGATTCAATTGTGGCGTTTAGTTTTTACCTCAGCGGTTTTTTAAAGCTTAAAATTCATTGAATAAATATTTTGTGGCCACTCTTCCTTTGAAGGCAGTCGCTGTTATAAAAGTTTGGTTAATATACTTATTTTTTAAACATAATAATTTTCCTCCGCAGTCCCGGGATGAAAAATTTCGCGAATCAATTCTTGTCTAAATTTTTCTTCCAAGTGCTTTTATAAAAGCTTTTCATTCATCAAAAGAAAATTTGTTCTTTCTTTACCATTCAAAACGGTCGTTTTTAAGAAAATGGTATCATTTATACGTATTTCTTGCAAGCATAACGTTTTCTCGCTGAAGTCCCGCGATGAGAAAATTCGTGATTCAAGCGACTCGTTTGGTTGTTCCAACGAGGGTTTTTTTGAAAGCCTGTTAGTTTTAATTGTAAATTTGTTTCACTCCTTTCATATGCAAAAGGCAGTTATTGAGAAAATTTCCGTATTCAAACGTATTTCTTGCAAACATAAAATTTTTCATCCGCAGTACCGGGATGAGAAATTTTGCGATTCAATTGTTGCGTTTAGTTTTTCCTCAGCGGTTTTTTAAAGCTTAAAATTAATTGAATGAATATTTGGTCGCCTCTCTTTCTTTCAAAGCAGCCGCTGTTATAAAAGTTTGGTTAAAATACGTATTTGTTAAACAGTAATTTTCCTCCGCAGATTCGGGATGAGAAATTTCGCGAATGAATTGTCGTGTAAGTTTTTCTACCAAGTGCTTTTTTAAAAGCTCTTCATTCATCAAATGAAAATTTGTTCCTTTCTTAACCTTTCAAAACGGTCGTTTTTGAAAAAATGTTATCATTTATACGAATTTCTTGCAAGCATAATGTTTTCCAGCCGCAGTCCCGGGATTAGAAATTTCGTGATTAAAGCGACTCTTTTAGTTGTTCCCCCGAAGGTTTTTTTGAAAGCCTGTAAGTTTTAATTGTAAATTTGTTTGACACTTTTCATTTCCAAACGGCAGTTATTAAGAAAATTTTCGTGTTTAAACGTATTTCTTGCAAACATAAAATTTTTCATCTGCAGTACCGGGATGAGAAATTTTGTGATTCAATTGTGGCGTTTAGTTTTTACCTCAGCGGTTTTTTAAAGCTTAAAATTCATTGAATGAATATTTGGTCGCCTCTCTTCCTTTAAAGGCAGTCGCTGTTATGAAAGTTTCGTTAATATACTTATTTTTTAAACATATAATTTTCCTCCGCAGTCCCGGGATGAAAAATTTCGCGAATCAATTTTCGTGTTTTTCTTCCAAGTGCTTTTTTAAAAGCTTTTCATTCATCAAATGAAAATTTGTTTTTTCTTTACTATTCAAAACGGTCGTTTTTGAGAAAATGGTAACATTTATACGTATTTCTTGCAAGCATAACGTTTTCCAGCCGCAGTCCCTGAATGAGAAATTTCGTGATTCAAGCGACTCGTTTCGTTGTTCCCCCGAGGGTTTTTTTGAAAGCCCATTAGTTTTTATTGTAAATTTGTGTGACTCTTTTCACTTCCAAACGGCAGTTATTGAGAAAAGTTTCGTATTCATACGTATTTCTGGCAAACAAAATTTTCATCCGCAGTACCGGGATGAGAAATTTTGTGATTCAATTGTGGCGTTTAGTTTTTACCTCAGCGGTTTTTTAAAGCTTAAAATTCATTGAATAAATATTTTGTGGCCACTCTTCCTTTAAAGGCAGTTGCTGTTATAAAAGTTTCGTTAATATACTTATTTTTTAAACATAATAATTTTCCTCCGCAGTCCCGGGATGAAAAATTTCGCGAATCAATTCTTGTCTAAATTTTTCTTTCAAGTGATTTTATAAAAGCTTTTCATTCATCAAAAGAAAATTTGTTCTTTCTTTACCATTCAAAACGATCGTTTTTGAGAAAATGGTATCATTTATACGTATTTCTTGCAAGCATAACGTTTTCTCGCTGAAGTCCCGCGATCAGAAATTTCGTTATTCAAGCGACTCGTTTGGTTGTTCCAACGAGGGTTTTTTTGAAAGCCTGTTAGTTTTAATTGTAAATTTGTTTCACTCCTTTCATATGCAAAAGGCAGTTATTGAGAAAATTTCCGTATTCAAACGTATTTCTTGCAAACATAAAATTTTTCATCCGCAGTACCGGGATGAGAAATTTTGCGATTCAATTGTTGCGTTTAGTTTTTCCTCAGCGGTTTTTTAAAGCTTAAAATTAATTGAATGAATATTTGGTCGCCTCTCTTTCTTTCAAAGCAGCCGCTGTTATAAAAGTTTCGTTAATATACGTATTTGTTAAACATAATAATTTTCCTCCGCAGATTCGGGATGAGAAATTTCGCGAATGAATTGTCGTGTAAGTTTTTCTACCAAGTGCTTTTTTAAAAGCTTTTCATTCATCAAATGAAAATTTGTTCCTTTCTTAACCTTTCAAAACGGTCGTTTTTGAGAAAATGGTATCATTTATACGAATTTCTTGCAAGCATAATGTTTTCCAGCCGCAGTCCCGGGATTAGAAATTTCGTGATTAAAGCGACTCTTTTAGTTGTTCCCCCGAAGGTTTTTTTGGAAGCCTGTAAGTTTTAATTGTAAATTTGTTTGACACTTTTCATTTCCAAACGGCAGTTATTAAGAAAATTTTCGTGTTTAAACGTATTTCTTGCAAACATAAAATTTTTCATCCGCAGTACCGGGATGAGAAATTTTGTGATTCAATTGTGGCGTTTAGTTTTTACCTCAGCGGTTTTTTAAAGCTTAAAATTCATTGAATGAATATTTGGTCGCCTGTCTTCCTTTAAAGGCAGTCGCTGATATGAAAGTTTCGTTAATATACTTATTTTTTAAACATAATTTTCCTCCGCAGTCCCGGGATGAAAAATTTCGCGAATCAATTTTCGTGTTTTTCTTCCAAGTGCTTTTTTAAAAGCTTTTCATTCATCAAATGAAAATTTGTTCTTTCTTTACTATTCAAAACGGTCGTTTTTGAGAAAATGGTAACATTTATACGTATTTCTTGCAAGCATAACGTTTTCCAGCCGCAGTCCCGGGATGAGAAATTTCGTGATTCAAGCGACTCGTTTCGTTGTTCCCCCGAGGGTTTTTTGAAAGCCCATTAGTTTTTATTGTAAATTTGTGTCTCTTTTCACTTCCAAACGGCAGTTATTGAGAAAAGTTTCGTATTCATACGTATTTCTGGCAAAAAAAATTTTCATCCGCAGTACCGGGATGAGAAATTTTGTGATCTAATTGTTGCGTTTAGTTTTTACCTCAGCGGTTTTTTAAAGCTTAAAATTCATTGAATGAATATTTGGTGGCCTCCCTTCCTTTCAAAGCAGTCGCTGTTATAAAAGTTTCGTTAATATACGTACTTTTTAAACATAATAATTTTCCTCCGTAGGCCCGTGATGAGAAATTTCGCGAATCAATTTCCGTGTAAGTTTTTCTTCGAAGTGCTTTTTTAAAGGCTCTTTATTCATCAAATGAAAATTTGTTCCTATCCTTACCTTTCAAAACGGTCGTTTTTGAGAAAATGTTATCATTTATACGAATTTCTTGCAAGCATAATGTTTTCCAGCCGCAGTCCCGGGATTAGAAATTTCGTGATTAAAGCGACTCTTTTAGTTGTTCCCCCGAAGGTTTTTTTGAAAGCCTGTAAGTTTTAATTGTAAATTTGTTTGACACTTTTCATTTCCAAACGGCAGTTATTAAGAAAATTTTCGTGTTTAAACGTATTTCTTGCAAACATATAATTTTTCATCCGCAGTACCGGGATGAGAAATTTTGTGATTCAATTGTGGCGTTTAGTTTTTACCTCAGCGGTTTTTTAAAGCTTAAAATTCATTGAATGAATATTTGGTCGCCTCTCTTCCTTTAAAGGCAGTCGCTGTTATGAAAGTTTCGTTAATATACTTATTTTTTAAATATATAATTTTCCTCCGCAGTCCCGGGATGAAAAATTTCGCGAATCAATTTTCGTGTTTTTCTTCCAAGTGCTTTTTTAAAAGCTTTCATTCTTCAAATGAAAATTTGTTCTTTCTTTACTATTCAAAACGGTCGTTTTTGAGAAAATGGTAACATTTATACGTATTTCTTGCAAGCATAACGTTTTCCAGCCGCAGTCCCTGAATGAGAAATTTCGTGATTCAAGCGACTCGTTTCGTTGTTCCCCCGAGGGTTTTTTTGAAAGCCCATTAGTTTTTATTGTAAATTTGTAAGACTCTTTTCACTTCCAAACGGCAGTTATTGAGAAAAGTTTCGTATTCATACGTATTTCTGGCAAACAAAATTTTCATCCGCAGTACCGGGATGAGAAATTTTGTGATCTAATTGTTGCGTTTAGTTTTTACCTCAGCGGTTTTTTAAAGCTTAAAATTCATTGAATGAACATTTGGTGGCCTCCCTTCCTTTCAAAGCAGTCGCTGTTATAAAAGTTTCGTTAATATACGTACTTTTTAAACATAATAATTTTCCTCCGTAGGCCCGTGATGAGAAATTTCGCGAATCAATTTCCGTGTAAGTTTTTCTTCGAAGTGCTTTTTTAAAGGCTCTTTATTCATCAAATGAAAATTTGTTCTTTCTATACCATTCAAAACGGTCGTTTTTGAGAAAATGGTATCATTTATACGTATTTTTTGCAAGCATAAAGTTTTCCAGCCGCAGTCCCGGGATGAGAAATTTCGTGATTCAAGCGACTCGTTTAGTTTTTCCCCCGAGGGTTTTTTATAAAGCCTGTTAGTTTTAATTGTAAATTTGTTTGACAATTTTCATTTCCAAACGGCAGTTATTAAGAAAATTTTCGTGTTTAAACGTATTCCTTGCAAACATAAAATTTTTCATCCGCAGTACCGGGATGAGAAATTTTGTGATTCAATTGTGGCGTTTAGTTTTTACCTCAGCGGTTTTTTAAAACTTAAAATTCATTGAATGAATATTTGGTCGCCTCTCTTCCTTTAAAGGCAGTCGCTATTATGAAAGTTTCGTTAATATACTTATTTTTTACACATATAATTTTCCTCCGCAGTCCCGGGATGAAAAATTTCGCGAATCAATTTTCGTGTTTTTCTTCCAAGTGCTTTTTTAAAAGCTTTTCATTCATCAAATGAAAATTTGTTCTTTCTTTGCCATTCGAAACGGTCGTTTTTGAGAAAATGGTATCATTTATACGTATTTCTTGCAAGCATAACGTTTTCTAGCCGCAGTCCCGGGATTAGAAATTTCGTGATTCAAGCGACTCGTTTAGTTGTTCCCCCGAGGGTTTTTTTGAAAGCCTGTTAGTTTTAATTGTAAATTTGTTTCACTCCTTTCATATGCAAAAGGCAGTTATTGAGAAAATTTCCGTATTCAAACGTATTTCTTGCAAACATAAAATTTTTCATCCGCAGTACCGGGATGAGAAATTTTGCGATTCAATTGTTGCGTTTAGTTTTTCCTCAGCGGTTTTTTAAAGCTTAAAATTAATTGAATGAATATTTGGTCGCCTCAGTTTCTTTCAAAGCAGCCGCTGTTATAAAAGTTTCGTTAATATACGTATTTGTTAAACATAATAATTTTCCTCCGCAGGCCCGGGATGAGAAATTTCGCGAATTAATTTCCGTGTAAGTTTTTCTTCCAAGTGCTTTTTTAAAGGCTCTTTATTCATCAAATGAAAATTTGTTCCTTTCTTTACCATTCAAAACGGTCGTTTTTGAGAAAATGGTATCATTTATACGTATTTCTTGCAAGCATAACGTTTTCTAGCCGCGACCCGGGATTAGAAATTTCGTGATTCAAGCGACTCGTTTAGTTGTTCCCCCGAGGGTTTTTTTGAAAGCCTGTTAGGTTTAATTGTAAATTTGTGTGACTCCTTTCATTTCCCAACGGCAGTTATTGGGAAAATTTTCGTATTCATACGTTTTTCTTGCAAACAAAATTTTTCATCCGCAGTACCGGGATGAGAAATTTTGTGATTCAATTGTGGCGTTTAGTTTTACCTCAGCGGTTTTTTAAAGCTTAAAATTCATTGAATGAATATTAGGTTGCCTCCCTTCCTTTCAAAGCAGTCGCTGTTATAAAAGTTTCGTTAATATACTTACTTTTTAAACATAATAATTTTCCTCCGCAGTCCCGGGATGAGAAATTTCGTGAATCAATTTTAGTGTAAGTTTTTCTTCCAAGTGCTTTTTTAAAAGCTTTTCATTCATCAAATGAAAATTTGTTTCTTTCTTAACTTTTCAAAACGGTCGTTTTAGAGAAAATGGTATCATTTATACGTATTTCTTGCAAGCATATTGTTTTCTAGCCGCAGTCCCGGGATAAGAAATTTCGTGATTCAAGCGACTCGTTTAGTTGTTCCCCCGAGGGTTTTTTTGAAAGCCTGTTAGTTTTAATTGTAAATTTGTGTTTTTCTTTCCTTTCAAAACGGCAGTTATTGGGAAAACTTTTGTATTCAAACATATTTCTTGCAAAAATAAAATTTTTCATCCGCAGTCCCGTGATGAGAAATTTTGTGATTTAATTGTGGCGTTTAGTTTTAACCTCAGCGGTTTTTTTGAAGCTTAAAATTCATTGAATGAATATTTGGTCGCCTTTCTTCCTTTCAAAGCACTCGCTTTTATAAAAGTTTCGTTAATATACGTACTTTTTTAACATAATAATTTTCCTCCGCAGGCCCGCGATGAGTAATTTCGCGAATCAATTTCCGTGTAAGTTTTTCTTCCAAGTATTTTTCTAAAAGCTTTTCATTCATCAAATGAAAATTTGTTCTTTCTTTACCATTCAAAACGGTCGTTTTTGAGAAAATGGTATCATTTATACGTATTTCTTGCAAGCATAACGTTTTCTAGCCGAAGTCCCGGGATTAGAAATTTCGTGATTCAAGCGACTCGTTTAGTTGTTCCCCCGAGGGTTTTTTTGAAAGCCTGTTAGTTTTAATTGTAAATTTGTGTGACTCTTTTCATTTCCCAACGTCAGTTATTGAGAAAATTTTCGTATTCATACGTTTTTCTTGCAAACTAAATTTTTCATCCACAGTACCGGGATGAGAAATTTTGTGATTCAATTGTGGCGTTTAGTTTTTACCTCAGCGGTTTTTTAAAGCTTAAAATTCATTGAATAAATATTTTGTGGCCACTCTTCCTTTGAAGGCAGTCGCTGTTATAAAAGTTTGGTTAATATACTTATTTTTTAAACATAATAATTTTCCTCCGCAGTCCCGGGATGAAAAATTTCGCGAATCAATTCTTGTCTAAATTTTTCTTCCAAGTGCTTTTATAAAAGCTTTTCATTCATCAAAAGAAAATTTGTTCTTTCTTTACCATTCAAAACGGTCGTTTTTAAGAAAATGGTATCATTTATACGTATTTCTTGCAAGCATAACGTTTTCTCGCTGAAGTCCCGCGATGAGAAATTTCGTGATTCAAGCGACTCGTTTGGTTGTTCCAACGAGGGTTTTTTTGAAAGCCTGTTAGTTTTAATTGTAAATTTGTTTCACTCCTTTCATATGCAAAAGGCAGTTATTGAGAAAATTTCCGTATTCAAACGAATTTCTTGCAAACATAAAATTTTTCATCCGCAGTACCGGGATGAGAAATTTTGCGATTCAATTGTTGCGTTTAGTTTTTCCTCAGCGGTTTTTTAAAGCTTAAAATTAATTGAATGAATATTTGGTCGCCTCTCTTTCTTTCAAAGCAGCCGCTGTTATAAAAGTTTGGTTAAAATACGTATTTGTTAAACAATAATTTTCCTCCGCAGATTCGGGATGAGAAATTTCGCGAATGAATTGTCGTGTAAGTTTTTCTACCAAGTGCTTTTTTAAAAGCTCTTCATTCATCAAATGAAAATTTGTTCCTTTCTTAACCTTTCAAAACGGTCGTTTTTGAGAAAATGTTATCATTTATACGAATTTCTTGCAAGCATAATGTTTTTTAGCCGCAGTCCCGGGATTAGAAATTTCGTGATTAAAGCGACTCTTTTAGTTGTTCCCCCGAAGGTTTTTTTGAAAGCCTGTAAGTTTTAATTGTAAATTTGTTTGACACTTTTCATTTCCAAACGGCAGTTATTAAGAAAATTTTCGTGTTTAAACGTATTTCTTGCAAACATAAAATTTTTCATCTGCAGTACCGGGATGAGAAATTTTGTGATTCAATTGTGGCGTTTAGTTTTTACCTCAGCGGTTTTTTAAAGCTTAAAATTCATTGAATGAATATTTGGTCGCCTCTCTTCCTTTAAAGGCAGTCGCTGTTATGAAAGTTTCGTTAATATACTTATTTTTTAAACATATAATTTTCCTCCGCAGTCCCGGGATGAAAAATTTCGCGAATCAATTTTCGTGTTTTTCTTCCAAGTGCTTTTTTAAAAGCTTTTCATTCATCAAATGAAAATTTGTTTTTTCTTTACTATTCAAAACGGTCGTTTTTGAGAAAATGGTAACATTTATACGTATTTCTTGCAAGCATAACGTTTTCCAGCCGCAGTCCCTGAATGAGAAATTTCGTGATTCAAGCGACTCGTTTCGTTGTTCCCCCGAGGGTTTTTTTGAAAGCCCATTAGTTTTTATTGTAAATTTGTGTGACTCTTTTCACTTCCAAACGGCAGTTATTGAGAAAAGTTTCGTATTCATACGTATTTCTGGCAAACAAAATTTTCATCCGCAGTACCGGGATGAGAAATTTTGTGATTCAATTGTGGCGTTTAGTTTTTACCTCAGCGGTTTTTTAAAGCTTAAAATTCATTGAATAAATATTTTGTGGCCACTCTTCCTTTAAAGGCAGTTGCTGTTATAAAAGTTTCGTTAATATACTTATTTTTTAAACATAATAATTTTCCTCCGCAGTCCCGGGATGAAAAATTTCGCGAATCAATTCTTGTCTAAATTTTTCTTTCAAGTGATTTTATAAAAGCTTTTCATTCATCAAAAGAAAATTTGTTCTTTCTTTACCATTCAAAACGATCGTTTTTGAGAAAATGGTATCATTTATACGTATTTCTTGCAAGCATAACGTTTTCTCGCTGAAGTCCCGCGATCAGAAATTTCGTTATTCAAGCGACTCGTTTGGTTGTTCCAACGAGGGTTTTTTTGAAAGCCTGTTAGTTTTAATTGTAAATTTGTTTCACTCCTTTCATATGCAAAAGGCAGTTATTGAGCAAATTTCCGTATTCAAACGTATTTCTTGCAAACATAAAATTTTTCATCCGCAGTACCGGGATGAGAAATTTTGCGATTCAATTGTTGCGTTTAGTTTTTCCTCAGCGGTTTTTTAAAGCTTAAAATTAATTGAATGAATATTTGGTCGCCTCTCTTTCTTTCAAAGCAGCCGCTGTTATAAAAGTTTCGTTAATATACGTATTTGTTAAACATAATAATTTTCCTCCGCAGATTCGGGATGAGAAATTTCGCGAATGAATTGTCGTGTAAGTTTTTCTACCAAGTGCTTTTTTAAAAGCTTTTCATTCATCAAATGAAAATTTGTTCCTTTCTTAACCTTTCAAAACGGTCGTTTTTGAGAAAATGGTATCATTTATACGAATTTCTTGCAAGCATAATGTTTTCCAGCCGCAGTCCCGGGATTAGAAATTTCGTGATTAAAGCGACTCTTTTAGTTGTTCCCCCGAAGGTTTTTTTGGAAGCCTGTAAGTTTTAATTGTAAATTTGTTTGACACTTTTCATTTCCAAACGGCAGTTATTAAGAAAATTTTCGTGTTTAAACGTATTTCTTGCAAACATAAAATTTTTCATCCGCAGTACCGGGATGAGAAATTTTGTGATTCAATTGTGGCGTTTAGTTTTTACCTCAGCGGTTTTTTAAAGCTTAAAATTCATTGAATGAATATTTGGTCGCCTCTCTTCCTTTAAAGGCAGTCGCTGATATGAAAGTTTCGTTAATATACTTATTTTTTAAACATAATTTTCCTCCGCAGTCCCGGGATGAAAAATTTCGCGAATCAATTTTCGTGTTTTTCTTCCAAGTGCTTTTTTAAAAGCTTTTCATTCATCAAATGAAAATTTGTTCTTTATTTACTATTCAAAACGGTCGTTTTTGAGAAAATGGTAACATTTATACGTATTTCTTGCAAGCATAACGTTTTCCAGCCGCAGTCCCGGGATGAGAAATTTCGTGATTCAAGCGACTCGTTTCGTTGTTCCCCCGAGGGTTTTTTTTGAAAGCCCATTAGTTTTTATTGTAAATTTGTGTCTCTTTTCACTTCCAAACGGCAGTTATTGAGAAAAGTTTCGTATTCATACGTATTTCTGGCAAAAAAAATTTTCATCCGCAGTACCGGGATGAGAAATTTTGTGATCTAATTGTTGCGTTTAGTTTTTACCTCAGCGGTTTTTTAAAGCTTAAAATTCATTGAATGAATATTTGGTGGCCTCCCTTCCTTTCAAAGCAGTCGCTGTTATAAAAGTTTCGTTAATATACGTACTTTTTAAACATAATAATTTTCCTCCGTAGGCCCGTGATGAGAAATTTCGCGAATCAATTTCCGTGTAAGTTTTTCTTCGAAGTGCTTTTTTAAAGGCTCTTTATTCATCAAATGAAAATTTGTTCCTATCCTTACCTTTCAAAACGGTCGTTTTTGAGAAAATGTTATCATTTATACGAATTTCTTGCAAGCATAATGTTTTCCAGCCGCAGTCCCGGGATTAGAAATTTCGTGATTAAAGCGACTCTTTTAGTTGTTCCCCCGAAGGTTTTTTTGAAAGCCTGTAAGTTTTAATTGTAAATTTGTTTGACACTTTTCATTTCCAAACGGCAGTTATTAAGAAAATTTTCGTGTTTAAACGTATTTCTTGCAAACATATAATTTTTCATCCGCAGTACCGGGATGAGAAATTTTGTGATTCAATTGTGGCGTTTAGTTTTTACCTCAGCGGTTTTTTAAAGCTTAAAATTCATTGAATGAATATTTGGTCGCCTCTCTTCCTTTAAAGGCAGTCGCTGTTATGAAAGTTTCGTTAATATACTTATTTTTTAAATATATAATTTTCCTCCGCAGTCCCGGGATGAAAAATTTCGCGAATCAATTTTCGTGTTTTTCTTCCAAGTGCTTTTTTAAAAGCTTTCATTCTTCAAATGAAAATTTGTTCTTTCTTTACTATTCAAAACGGTCGTTTTTGAGAAAATGGTAACATTTATACGTATTTCTTGCAAGCATAACGTTTTCCAGCCGCAGTCCCTGAATGAGAAATTTCGTGATTCAAGCGACTCGTTTCGTTGTTCCCCCGAGGGTTTTTTTGAAAGCCCATTAGTTTTTATTGTAAATTTGTGTCTCTTTTCACTTCCAAACGGCAGTTATTGAGAAAAGTTTCGTATTCATACGTATTTCTGGCAAAAAAAATTTTCATCCGCAGTACCGGGATGAGAAATTTTGTGATCTAATTGTTGCGTTTAGTTTTTACCTCAGCGGTTTTTTAAAGCTTAAAATTCATTGAATGAATATTTGGTGGCCTCCCTTCCTTTCAAAGCAGTCGCTGTTATAAAAGTTTCGTTAATATACGTACTTTTTAAACATAATAATTTTCCTCCGTAGGCCCGTGATGAGAAATTTCGCGAATCAATTTCCGTGTAAGTTTTTCTTCGAAGTGCTTTTTTAAAGGCTCTTTATTCATCAAATGAAAATTTGTTCTTTCTATACCATTCAAAACGGTCGTTTTTGAGAAAATGGTATCATTTATACGTATTTTTTGCAAGCATAAAGTTTTCCAGCCGCAGTCCCGGGATGAGAAATTTCGTGATTCAAGCGACTCGTTTAGTTGTTCCCCCGAGGGTTTTTTATAAAGCCTGTTAGTTTTAATTGTAAATTTGTTTGACAATTTTCATTTCCAAACGGCAGTTATTAAGAAAATTTTCGTGTTTAAACGTATTCCTTGCAAACATAAAATTTTTCATCCGCAGTACCGGGATGAGAAATTTTGCGATTCAATTGTTGCGTTTAGTTTTTCCTCAGCGGTTTTTTAAAGCTTAAAATTAATTGAATGAATATTTGGTCGCCTCTCTTTCTTTCAAAGCAGCCGCTGTTATAAAAGTTTCGTTAATATACGTATTTGTTAAACATAATAATTTTCCTCCGCAGGCCCGGGATGAGAAATTTCGCGAATTAATTTCCGTGTAAGTTTTTCTTCCAAGTGCTTTTTTAAAGGCTCTTTATTCATCAAATGAAAATTTGTTCCTTTCTTTACCATTCAAAACGGTCGTTTTTGAGAAAATGGTATCATTTATACGTATTTCTTGCAAGCATAACGTTTTCTAGCCGCGACCCGGGATTAGAAATTTCGTGATTCAAGCGACTCGTTTAGTTGTTCCCCCGAGGGTTTTTTTGAAAGCCTGTTAGTTTTAATTGTAAATTTGTTTGACAATTTTCATTTCCAAACGGCAGTTATTAAGAAAATTTTCGTGTTTAAACGTATTCCTTGCAAAAATAAAATTTTTCATCCGCAGTACCGGGATGAGAAATTTTGTGATTCAATTGTGGCGTTTAGTTTTTACCTCAGCGGTTTTTTAAAACTTAAAATTCATTGAATGAATATTTGGTTGCCTCTCTTCCTTTAAAGGCAGTCGCTATTATGAAAGTTTCGTTAATATACTTATTTTTTACACATATAATTTTCCTCCGCAGTCCCGGGATGAAAAATTTCGCGAATCAATTTTCGTGTTTTTCTTCCAAGTGCTTTTCTAAAAGCTTTTCATTCATCAAATGAAAATTTGTTTCTTTCTTTACCATTCAAAACGGTCGTTTTTGAGAAAATGGTATCATTTATACGTACAAGGGTCATCCGGAAAGTAGTACCCGTTCGTGAAATAAAGACACAAAAGTAAATATTAACAAACATAAAAAATTTTATTTGAAAGAGGATACTTTAAACTACTTCTCAACATAATCTCCAAGCAAATTAAGGCATTTGTCATAACGTGTGACAAGTTTCTGTATTCCTGCTGCATAGTCCTTCGCCGCCAGCTCATTGAGATACGCGAGGGACCCATCTTGCACAAATTTTTGCATAATGCAGATGGTGTTTAACAATTTCATGAACAATTGTTCGAGAAACATTGGGAAAATGCTCACAGATGTCATCAATTGTGACGCGCCGATCGTTCCTCACGAATTCGTCAACTGAGCTCACCAGTTGGTCTGTAATGACAGACGGTCTCTCCGAACGCTCATCGTCGTGTGTGTTCCCCCTCCCCATGTTGAAGTTGCGACACCACCGCCGAACAGACGACTCGTCCATTACATTGTCTCCATACACCTCCTTTAATTGGCGATGAATATCACATGGGCGAACGTTTCTTGCATTGAGGAATTTAATCACTGCCCTCACTTCACAACTGGCGGCGTTCTCAATTTTTTTAAACATTGTAAACAATCACAGAAACAACACAGGCAATGCTAGCGTCACGCAACTTGGCTCAGAGAAGGCAGACAAGCCACTGAAGCTATCTGACCTCGTCCAGCGGCTACTCGCGTCGTCAGCACTTTATGCGGCACGAACGGGTACTACTTTCCGGATGACCCTCGTATTTCTTGCAAGCATAACGTTTTCTAGCCGCGACCCGGGATTAGAAATTTCGTGATTCAAGCGACTCGTTTAGTTGTTCCCCCGAGGGTTTTTTTGAAAGCCTGTTAGTTTTAATTGTAAATTTGTGTGACTCCTTTCATTTCCCAACGGCAGTTATTGGGAAAATTTTCGTATTCATACGTTTTTCTTGCAAACAAAATTTTTCATCCGCAGTACCGGGATGAGAAATTTTGTGATTCAATTGTGGCGTTTAGTTTTACTTCAGCGGTTTTTTAAAGCTTAAAATTCGTTGAATGAATATTTGGTTGCCTCCCTTCCTTTCAAAGCAGTCGCTGTTATAAAAGTTTCGTTAATATACGTACTTTTTAAACATAATAATTTTCCTCCGCAGTCCCGGGATGAGAAATTTCATGAATCAATTTTCGTGTAAGTTTTTCTTCCAAGTGCTTTTTTAAAAGCTTTCATTCATCAAATGAAAATTTGTTCTTTCTTTACTATTCAAAACGGTCGTTTTTGAGAAAATGGTAACATTTATACGTATTTCTTGCAAGCATAACGTTTTCCAGCCGCAGTCCCTGAATGAGAAATTTCGTGATTCAAGCGACTCGTTTCGTTGTTCCCCCGAGGGTTTTTTTGAAAGCCCATTAGTTTTTATTGTAAATTTGTGTGACTCTTTTCACTTCCAAACGGCAGTTATTGAGAAAAGTTTCGTATTCATACGTATTTCTGGCAAACAAAATTTTCATCCGCAGTACCGGGATGAGAAATTTTGTGATCTAATTGTTGCGTTTAGTTTTTACCTCAGCGGTTTTTTAAAGCTTAAAATTCATTGAATGAACATTTGGTGGCCTCCCTTCCTTTCAAAGCAGTCGCTCTTATAAAAGTTTCGTTAATATACGTACTTTTTAAACATAATAATATTCCTCCGTAGGCCCGTGATGAGAAATTTCGCGAATCAATTTCCGTGTAAGTTTTTCTTCGAAGTGCTTTTTTAAAGGCTCTTTATTCATCAAATGAAAATTTGTTCTTTCTATACCATTCAAAACGGTCGTTTTTGAGAAAATGGTATCATTTATACGTATTTTTTGCAAGCATAAAGTTTTCCAGCCGCAGTCCCGGGATGAGAAATTTCGTGATTCAAGCGACTCGTTTAGTTGTTCCCCCGAGGGTTTTTTATAAAGCCTGTTAGTTTTAATTGTAAATTTGTTTGACAATTTTCATTTCCAAACGGCAGTTATTAAGAAAATTTTCGTGTTTAAACGTATTCCTTGCAAAAATAAAATTTTTCATCCGCAGTACCGGGATGAGAAATTTTGTGATTCAATTGTGGCGTTTAGTTTTTACCTCAGCGGTTTTTTAAAACTTAAAATTCATTGTATGAATATTTGGTCGCCTCTCTTCCTTTAAAGGCAGTCGCTATTATGAAAGTTTCGTTAATATACTTATTTTTTACACATATAATTTTCCTCCGCAGTCCCGGGTTGAAAAATTTCGCGAATCAATTTTCGTGTTTTTCTTCCAAGTGCTTTTTTAAAAGCTTTTCATTCATCAAATGAAAATTTGTTCTTTCTTTGCCATTCGAAACGGTCGTTTTTCAGAAAATGGTAACATTTATACGTATTTCTTGCAAGCATAACGTTTTCTAGCCGCAGTCCCGGGATTAGAAATTTCGTGATTCAAGCGACTCGTTTAGTTGTTCCCCCGAGGGTTTTTTTGAAAGCCTGTTAGTTTTAATTGTAAATTTGTGTGACTCTTTTCATTTCCCAACGGCAGTTATTGAGAAAATTTTCGTATTCATACGTTTTTCTTGCAAACTAAATTTTTCATCCGCAGTACCGGGATGAGAAATTTTGTGATTCAATTGTGGCGTTTAGTTTTTACCTCAGCGGTTTTTTAAAGCTTAAAATTCATTGAATAAATATTTTGTGGCCACTCTTCCTTTAAAGGCAGTCGCTGTTATAAAAGTTTCGTTAATATACGTACTTTTTAAACATAATAATTTTCCTCCGCAGTCCCGGGATGAGAAATTTCATGAATCAATTTTCGTGTAAGTTTTTCTTCCAAGTACTTTTTTAAAAGCTTTCATTCATCAAATGAAAATTTGTTCTTTCTTTACTATTCAAAACGGTCGTTTTTGAGAAAATGGTAACATTTATACGTATTTCTTGCAAGCATAACGTTTTCCAGCCGCAGTCCCTGAATGAGAAATTTCGTGATTCAAGCGACTCGTTTCGTTGTTCCCCCGAGGGTTTTTTTGAAAGCCCATTAGTTTTTATTGTAAATTTGTGTGACTCTTTTCACTTCCAAACGGCAGTTATTGAGAAAAGTTTCGTATTCATACGTATTTCTGGCAAACAAAATTTTCATCCGCAGTACCGGGATGAGAAATTTTGTGATCTAATTGTTGCGTTTAGTTTTTACCTCAGCGGTTTTTTAAAGCTTAAAATTCATTGAATGAACATTTGGTGGCCTCCCTTCCTTTCAAAGCAGTCGCTGTTATAAAAGTTTCGTTTATATACGTACTTTTTAAACATAATAATTTTCCTCCGTAGGCCCGTGATGAGAAATTTCGCGAATCAATTTCCGTGTAAGTTTTTCTTCGAAGTGCTTTTTTAAAGGCTCTTTATTCATCAAATGAAAATTTGTTCTTTCTATACCATTCAAAACGGTCGTTTTTGAGAAAATGGTATCATTTATACGTATTTTTTGCAAGCATAAAGTTTTCCAGCCGCAGTCCCGGGATGAGAAATTTCGTGATTCAAGCGACTCGTTTAGTTGTTCCCCCGAGGGTTTTTTATAAAGCCTGTTAGTTTTAATTGTAAATTTGTTTGACAATTTTCATTTCCAAACGGCAGTTATTAAGAAAATTTTCGTGTTTAAACGTATTCCTTGCAAAAATAAAATTTTTCATCCGCAGTACCGGGATGAGAAATTTTGTGATTCAATTGTGGCGTTTAGTTTTTACCTCAGCGGTTTTTTAAAACTTAAAATTCATTGAATGAATATTTGGTTGCCTCTCTTCCTTTAAAGGCAGTCGCTATTATGAAAGTTTCGTTAATATACTTATTTTTTACACATATAATTTTCCTCCGCAGTCCCGGGATGAAAAATTTCGCGAATCAATTTTCGTGTTTTTCTTCCAAGTGCTTTTTTAAAAGCTTTTCATTCATCAAATGAAAATTTGTTCTTTCTTTGCCATTCGAAACGGTCGTTTTTCAGAAAATGGTATCATTTATACGTATTTCTTGCAAGCATAACGTTTTCTAGCCGCAGTCCCGGGATTAGAAATTTCGTGATTCAAGCGACTCGTTTAGTTGTTCCCCCGAGGGTTTTTTTGAAAGCCTGTTAGTTTTAATTGTAAATTTGTGTGACTCTTTTCATTTCCCAACGGCAGTTATTGAGAAAATTTTCGTATTCATACGTTTTTCTTGCAAACTAAATTTTTCATCCGCAGTACCGGGATGAGAAATTTTGTGATTCAATTGTGGCGTTTAGTTTTTACCTCAGCGGTTTTTTAAAGCTTAAAATTCATTGAATAAATATTTTGTGGCCACTCTTCCTTTAAAGGCAGTCGCTGTTATAAAAGTTTCGTTAATATACTTATTTTTTAAACATAATAATTTTCCTTCGCAGGCCCGGGATGAAAAAATTCGCGAATTAATTCTTGTCTAAATTTTTCTTCCAAGTGCTTTTATAAAAGCTTTTCATTCATCAAAAGAAAATTTGTTCTTTCTTTACAATTCAAAACGGTCGTTTTTGAGAAAATGGTAACATTTATACGTATTTCTTGCAAGCATAACGTTTTCTCGCTGAAATCCCGCGATGAGAAATTTCGTGATTCAAGCGACTCGTTTGTTTGTTCCAACGAGGGTTTTTTTGAAAGCCTGTTAGTTTAATTGTAAATTTGTTTCACTCCTTTCATATGCAAAAGGCAGTTATTGAGAAAATTTCCGTATTCAAACGTATTTCATGCAAACATAAAATTTTTCATCCGCAGTACCGGGATGAAAAATTTTGCGATTCAATTGTTGCGTTTAGTTTTTCCTCAGCGGTTTTTTAAAGCTTAAAATTAATTGAATGAATATTTGGTCGCCTCTCTTTCTTTCAAAGCAGCCGCTGTTATAAAAGTTTCGTTAATATACGTATTTGTTAAACATAATAATTTTCCTCCGCAGGCCCGGGATGAGAAATTTCGCGAATTAATTTCCGTGTAAGTTTTTCTTCCAAGTGCTTTTTTAAAGGCCTTTTATTCATCAAATGAAAATTTGTTTCTTTCTTAACTTTTCAAAACGGTCGTTTTAGAGAAAATGGTATCATTTATACGAATTTCTTTCAAGCACAACGTTTTCCAGCCGCAGTCCCGGGATTAGAAATTTCGTGATTCAAGCGACTCGTTTAGTTGTTCCCCCGAGGGTTTTTTATAAAGACTGTTAGTTTTAATTGTAAATTTGTTTTACTCTTTTCTTTTCCAAACGGCAGTTATTTGGAAAACTTTCGTATTCAAAGGTATTTCTTGCAAACATAAAATTTTTCATCCGCAGTACCGGGATGAGAAATTTTGTGATTGAATTGTGGCGTTTAGTTTTACCTCAGCGGTTTTTTAAAGCTTAAAATTCATTGAATGAATATTTTGTGGCCTCTCTTCCTTTAAAGGCAGTCGCTGTTATAAAAGTTTCGTTAATATACTTATTTTTTAAACATAATAATTTTCCTCCGCAGTCACGGGATGAAAAATTTCGCGAATCAATTTTTGTCTAAATTTTTCTTCCAAGTGCTTTTTTAAAAGCTTTTCATTCATCAAATGAAAATTTGTTCTTTCTTTACCATTCAAAACGGTCGTTTTTGAGAAAATGGTATCATTTATACGTATTTTTTGCAAGCATAAAGTTTTCCAGCCGCAGTCCCGGGATGAGAAATTTCGTGATTCAAGCGACTCGTTTTATGTTCCCCCGAGGGTTTTTTAAAAAGACTGTTAGTTTTAATTGTAAATTTGTGTTACTCTTTTCATTTCCAAACGGCAGTTATTGGGAAAACTTTCGTATTCAAACGTATTTCTTGCAAACATAAAATTTTTCATCCGCAGTACCGGGATGAGAAATTTTGTGATTGAATTGTGGCGTTTAGTTTTTTCCTCAGCGGTTTTTTAAAGTTTAAATTCATTGAATGAATATTTGGTTGACTCCCTTCCTTTTAAAGCAGTCGCTGTTATGAAAGCTTCGTTAATATACGTCCTTTTTTAACATAATAATTTTCCTCCGCAGTCCCGGGATGAGAAATTTCTTGAATCAATTTTCGTGTAAGTTTTTCTTCCAAGTGCTTTTTTAAAAGCTTTTCATTCATCAAATGAAAATTTGTTCCTTTCTTAACTTTTCAAAACGGTCGTTTTAGAGAAAATGGTATCATTTATACGTATTTCTTGCAAGCATAACGTTTTCTAGCCGCAGTCCCGGGATAAGAAATTTCGTGATTCAAGCGACTCGTTTAGTTGTTCCCCCGAGGGTTTTTTTGAAAGCCTGTTAGTTTTAATTGTAAATTTGTTTCACTCCTTTCATATGCAAAAGGCAGTTATTGAGAAAATTTCCGTATTCAAACGTATTTCTTGCAAACATAAAATTTTTCATCCGCAGTACCGGGATGAGAAATTTTGCGATTCAATTGTTGCGTTTAGTTTTTCCTCAGCGGTTTTTTAAAGCTTAAAATTAATTGAATGAATATTTGGTCGCCTCTCTTTCTTTCAAAGCAGCCGCTGTTATAAAAGTTTCGTTAATATACGTATTTGTTAAACATAATAATTTTCCTCCGCAGATTCGGGATGAGAAATTTCGCGAATGAATTGTCGTGTAAGTTTTTCTACCAAGTGCTTTTTTAAAAGCTCTTCATTCATCAAATGAAAATTTGTTCCTTTCTTAACCTTTCAAAACGGTCGTTTTTGAGAAAATGATATCATTTATACGAATTTCTTGCAAGCATTATGTTTTCCAGCCGCAGTCCCGGGATTAGAAATTTCGTGATTAAAGCGACTCTTTTAGTTGTTCCCCCGAAGGTTTTTTTGAAAGCCTGTAAGTTTTAATTGTAAATTTGTTTGACACTTTTCATTTCCAAACGGCAGTTATTAAGGAAATTTTCGTGTTTAAACGTATTTCTTGCAAACATAAAATTTTTCATCCGCAGTACCGGGATGAGAAATTTTGTGATTCAATTGTGGCGTTTAGTTTTTACCTCAGCGGTTTTTTAAAGCTTAAAATTCATTGAATGAATATTTGGTCGCCTCTCTTCCTTTAAAGGCAGTCGCTATTATGAAAGTTTCGTTAATATACTTATTTTTTAAACATATAATTTTCCTCCGCAGTCCCGGGATGAAAAATTTCGCAAATCATTTTTCGTGTTTTTCTTCCAAGTGCTTTTTTTAAAAGCTTTTCATTCATCAAATGAAAATTTGTTCTTTCTTTACTATTCAAAACGGTCCTTTTTGAGAAAATGGTATCATTTATACGTATTTCTTGCAAGCATAACGTTTTCCAGCCGCAGTCCCGGGATGAGAAAATTCGTGATTCAAGCGACTCGTTTTGTTGTTCCCCCGAGGGTTTTTTTGAAAGCCCTTTAGTTTTTATTGTAAATTTGTGTGACTCTTTTCACTTCCAAACGGCAGTTATTGAGAAAAGTTTCGTATTCATACGTATATCTGGCAAAAAAAATTTTTATCCGCAGTACCGGGATAAGAAATTTTGTGATCTAATTGTTGCGTTTAGTTTTTACCTCAGCGGTTTTTTAAAGCCTAAAATTCATTGAATGAATATTTGGTGGCCTCCCTTCCTTTCAAAGCAGTCGCTGTTATAAAAGTTTCGTTAATATACGTACTTTTTAAACATAATAACTTTTCTCCGCAGGCCCGTGATGAGAAATTTCGCGATTCAATTCTTATCTAAATTTTTCTTTCAAGTGCTTTTTTAAAATCTTTTCATTCATCAAATGATAATTTGTTCTTTCTTTACTATTCAAAACGGTCGTTTTTGAGAAAATGGGATCATTTAAACGTATTTCTTCCAAGCATGTTTTCCATCCGCAGTCCCGGGATGAGAAATTTCGCGAATCAATTTCCGTGTAAATTTTTCTTCAAAGTGCTTTTTTAAAGGCTCTTTATTCATCAAATGAAAATTTGTTCCTTTCTTTACCTTTCAAAACGGTCGTTTTTGAGAAAATGGTATCATTTATACGTATTTCTTGCAAGCATAAGGTTTTCTAGCCACGACCCGGGATTAGAAATTTCGTGATTCAAGCGACTCGTTTAATTGTTCCCCCGAGGGTTTTTAATAAAGACTGTTAGTTTTAATTGTAAATTTGTGTTACTCTTTTCATTTCCAAACGGCAGTTATTGGGAAAACTTTCGTATTCAAAGGTATTTCTTGCAAACATAAAATTTTTCATCCGCAGTACCGGGAAAAGAAATTTTGTGATTGAATTGTGGCGTTTAGTTTTTACCTCAGGGGTTTTTTAAATCTTATAATTCATTGAATGAATATTTGGTTGCCTCCCTTCCTTTCAAAGCGGTCGCTGTTATAAAAGTTTCGTTAATATACGTACTTTTTAAACGTAATAATTTTCCTCCGCTGGCCCGCGATGAGTAATTTGGCGAATCAATTTCCGTGTAAGTTTTTCTTCCAAGTGCTTTTATAAAAGCTTTTCATTCATCAAAAGAAAATTTGTTCTTTCTTTACCATTCAAAACGGTCCTTTTTGAGAAAATGGTATCATTTATACGTATTTTTTGCAAGCATAAAGTTTTCCAGCCGCAGTCCCGGGATGAGAAATTTCGTGATTCAAGCGACTCGTTTAGTTGTTCCCCCGAGGGTTTTTTATAAAGACTGTTAGTTTTAATTGTAAATTTGTGTTACTCTTTTCATTTCCAAACGGCAGTTATTGGGAAAACTTTCGTATTCAAAGGTATTTCTTGCAAACATAAAATTTTTCATCCGCAGTACCGGGATGAGAAATTTTGTGATTGAATTGTGGCGTTTAGTTTTTACCTCAGCGGTTTTTTAAATCTTAAAATTCATTGAATGAATATTTGGTTGCCTCCCTTGCTGTTAAAGCAGTCGCTGTTATAAAAGTTTCGTTAATATACGTACTTTTTAAACATAATAATTTTCCTCCGCAGTCCCGGGATGAGAAATTTCATGAATCAATTTTCGTGTAAGTTTTTCTTCCAAGTGCTTTTTTAAAAGCTTTCATTCATGAAATGAAAATTTGTTCTTTCTTTACTATTCAAAACGGTCGTTTTTGAGAAAATGGTAACATTTATACGTATTTCTTGCAAGCATAACGTTTTCCAGCCGCAGTCCCTGAATGCGAAATTTCGTGATTCAAGCGACTCGTTTCGTTGTTCCCCCGAGGGTTTTTTTGAAAGCCCATTAGTTTTTATTGTAAATTTGTGTGACTCTTTTCACTTCCAAACGGCAGTTATTGAGAAAAGTTTCGTATTCATACGTATTTCTGGCAAACAAAATTTTCATCCGCAGTACCGGGATGAGAAATTTTGTGATCTAATTGTTGCGTTTAGTTTTTACCTCAGCGGTTTTTTAAAGCTTAAAATTCATTGAATGAACATTGGTGGCCTCCCTTCCTTTCAAAGCAGTCGCTGTTATAAAAGTTTCGTTAATATACGTACTTTTTAACATAATAATTTTCCTCCGTAGGCCCGTGATGAGAAATTTCGCGAATCAATTTCCGTGTAAGTTTTTCTTCGAAGTGCTTTTTTAAAGGGCTCTTTATTCATCAAATGAAAATTTGTTCTTTCTATACCATTCAAAACGGTCGTTTTTGAGGAAAATGGTATCATTTATACGTATTTTTTGCAAGCATAAAGTTTTCCAGCCGCAGTCCCGGGATGAGAAATTTCGTGATTCAAGCGACTCGTTTAGTTGTTCCCACGAGGGTTTTTTATAAAGCCTGTTAGTTTTAATTGTAAATTTGTTTGACAATTTTCATTTCCAAACGGCAGTTATTAAGAAAATTTTCGTGTTTAAACGTATTCCTTGCAAAAATAAAATTTTTCATCCGCAGTACCGGGATGAGAAATTTTGTGATTCAATTGTGGCGTTTAGTTTTTACCTCAGCGGTTTTTTAAAACTTAAAATTCATTGAATGAATATTTGGTCGCCTCTCTTCCTTTAAAGGCAGTCGCTATTATGAAAGTTTCGTTAATATACTTATTTTTTACACATATAATTTTCCTCCGCAGTCCCGGGATGAAAAATTTCGCGAATCAATTTTCGTGTTTTTCTTCGAAGTGCTTTTTTAAAAGCTTTTCATTCATCAAATGAAAATTTGTTCTTTCTTTGCCATTCGAAACGGTCGTTTTTCAGAAAATGGTATCATTTATACGTATTTCTTGCAAGCATAACGTTTTCTAGCCGCAGTCCCGGGATTAGAAATTTTGTGATTCAAGCGACTCGTTTAGTTGTTCCCCCGAGGGTTTTTTTGAAAGCCTGTTAGTTTTAATTGTAAATTTTTGTGACTCTTTTCATTTCCCAACGGCAGTTATTGAGAAAATTTTCGTATTCATACGTTTTTCTTGCAAACTAAATTTTTCATCCGCAGTACCGGGATGAGAAATTTTGTGATTCAATTGTGGCGTTTAGTTTTTACCTCAGCGGTTTTTTAAAGCTTAAAATTCATTGAATAAATATTTTGTGGCCACTCTTCCTTTAAAGGCAGTCGCTGTTATAAAAGTTTCGTTAATATACTTATTTTTTAAACATAATAATTTTCCTTCGCAGGCCCGGGATGAAAAAATTCGCGAATTAATTCTTGTCTAAATTTTTCTTCCAAGTGCTTTTATAAAAGCTTTTCATTCATCAAAAGAAAATTTGTTCTTTCTTTACCATTCAAAACGGTCGTTTTTGAGAAAATGGTAACATTTATACGTATTTCTTGCAAGCATAACGTTTTCTCGCTGAAATCCCGCGATGAGAAATTTCGTGATTCAAGCGACTCGTTTGTTTGTTCCAACGAGGGTTTTTTTGAAAGCCTGTTAGTTTAATTGTAAATTTGTTTCACTCCTTTCATATGCAAAAGGCAGTTATTGAGAAAATTTCCGTATTCAAACGTATTTCTTGCAAACATAAAATTTTTCATCCGCAGTACCGGGATGAAAAATTTTGCGATTCAATTGTTGCGTTTAGTTTTTCCTCAGCGGTTTTTTAAAGCTTAAAATTAATTGAATGAATATTTGGTCGCCTCTCTTTCTTTCAAAGCAGCCGCTGTTATAAAAGTTTCGTTAATATACGTATTTGTTAAACATAATAATTTTCCTCCGCAGGCCCGGGATGAGAAATTTCGCGAATTAATTTCCGTGTAAGTTTTTCTTCCAAGTGCTTTTTTAAAGGCTCTTTATTCATCAAATGAAAATTTGTTTCTTTCTTAACTTTTCAAAACGGTCGTTTTAGAGAAAATGGTATCATTTATACGAATTTCTTTCAAGCATAACGTTTTCCAGCCGCAGTCCCGGGATTAGAAATTTCGTGATTCAAGCGACTCGTTTAGTTGTTCCCCCGAGGGTTTTTTATAAAGACTGTTAGTTTTAATTGTAAATTTGTTTTACTCTTTTCTTTTCCAAACGGCAGTTATTTGGAAAACTTTCGTATTCAAAGGTATTTCTTGCAAACATAAAATTTTTCATCCGCAGTACCGGGATGAGAAATTTTGTGATTGAATTGTGGCGTTTAGTTTTACCTCAGCGGTTTTTTAAAGCTTAAAATTCATTGAATGAATATTTTGTGGCCTCTCTTCCTTTAAAGGCAGTCGCTGTTATAAAAGTTTCGTTAATATACTTATTTTTTAAACATAATAATTTTCCTCCGCAGTCACGGGATGAAAAATTTCGCGAATCAATTTTTGTCTAAATTTTTCTTCCAAGTGCTTTTTTAAAAGCTTTTCATTCATCAAATGAAAATTTGTTCTTTCTTTACCATTCAAAACGGTCGTTTTTGAGAAAATGGTATCATTTATACGTATTTTTTGCAAGCATAAAGTTTTCCAGCCGCAGTCCCGGGATGAGAAATTTCGTGATTCAAGCGACTCGTTTTATGTTCCCCCGAGGGTTTTTTAAAAAGACTGTTAGTTTTAATTGTAAATTTGTGTTACTCTTTTCATTTCCAAACGGCAGTTATTGGGAAAACTTTCGTATTCAAACGTATTTCTTGCAAACATAAAATTTTTCATCCGCAGTACCGGGATAAGAAATTTTTTGATTGAATTGTGGCGTTTAGTTTTTTCCTCAGCGGTTTTTTAAAGTTTAAATTCATTGAATGAATATTTGGTTGACTCCCTTCCTTTTAAAGCAGTCGCTGTTATGAAAGCTTCGTTAATATACGTCCTTTTTTAACATAATAATTTTCCTCCGCAGTCCCGGGATGAGAAATTTCTTGAATCAATTTTCGTGTAAGTTTTTCTTCCAAGTGCTTTTTTAAAAGCTTTTCATTCATCAAATGAAAATTTGTTCCTTTCTTAACTTTTCAAAACGGTCGTTTTAGAGAAAATGGTATCATTTATACGTATTTCTTGCAAGCATAACGTTTTCTAGCCGCAGTCCCGGGATAAGAATTTTCGTGATTCAAGCGACTCGTTTAGTTGTTCCCCCGAGGGTTTTTTTGAAAGCCTGTTAGTTTTAATTGTAAATTTGTTTCACTCCTTTCATATGCAAAAGGCAGTTATTGAGAAAATTTCCGTATTCAAACGTATTTCTTGCAAACATAAAATTTTTCATCCGCAGTACCGGGATGAGAAATTTTGCGATTCAATTGTTGCGTTTAGTTTTTCCTCAGCGGTTTTTTAAAGCTTAAAATTAATTGAATGAATATTTGGTCGCCTCTCTTTCTTTCAAAGCAGCCGCTGTTATAAAAGTTTCGTTAATATACGTATTTGTTAAACATAATAATTTTCCTCCGCAGATTCGGGATGAGAAATTTCGCGAATGAATTGTCGTGTAAGTTTTTCTACCAAGTGCTTTTTTAAAAGCTCTTCATTCATCACATCACCTCTCTTCCTTTAAAGGCAGTCGCTATTATGAAAGTTTCGTTAATATACTTATTTTTTAAACATATAATTTTCCTCCGCAGTCCCGGGATGAAAAATTTCGCAAATCATTTTTCGTGTTTTTCTTCCAAGTGCTTTTTTAAAAGCTTTTCATTCATCAAATGAAAATTTGTTCTTTCTTTACTATTCAAAACGGTCCTTTTTGAGAAAATGGTATCATTTATACGTATTTCTTGCAAGCATAACGTTTTCCAGCCGCAGTCCCGGGATGAGAAATTTCGTGATTCAAGCGACTCGTTTTGTTGTTCCCCCGAGGGTTTTTTTGAAAGCCCTTTAGTTTTTATTGTAAATTTGTGTGACTCTTTTCACTTCCAAACGGCAGTTATTGAGAAAAGTTTCGTATTCATACGTATATCTGGCAAAAAAAATTTTTATCCGCAGTACCGGGATAAGAAATTTTGTGATCTAATTGTTGCGTTTAGTTTTTACCTCAGCGGTTTTTTAAAGCCTAAAATTCATTGAATGAATATTTGGTGGCCTCCCTTCCTTTCAAAGCAGTCGCTGTTATAAAAGTTTCGTTAATATACGTACTTTTTAAACATAATAACTTTCCTCCGCAGGCCCGTGATGAGAAATTTCGCGATTCAATTCTTATCTAAATTTTTCTTTCAAGTGCTTTTTTAAAATCTTTTCATTCATCAAATGATAATTTGTTCTTTCTTTACTATTCAAAACGGTCGTTTTTGAGAAAATGGGATAATTTAAACGTATTTCTTCCAAGCATGTTTTCCATCCGCAGTCCCGGGATGAGAAATTTCGCGAATCAATTTCCGTGTAAATTTTTCTTCAAAGTGCTTTTTAAAGGCTCTTTATTCATCAAATGAAAATTTGTTCCTTTCTTTACCTTTCAAAACGGTCGTTTTTGAGAAAATGGTATCATTTATACGTATTTCTTGCAAGCATAAGGTTTTCTAGCCACGACCCGGGATTAGAAATTTCGTGATTCAAGCGACTCGTTTAATTGTTCCCCCGAGGGTTTTTAATAAAGACTGTTAGTTTTAATTGTAAATTTGTGTTACTCTTTTCATTTCCAAACGGCAGTTATTGGGAAAACTTTCGTATTCAAAGGTATTTCTTGCAAACATAAAATTTTTCATCCGCAGTACCGGGAAAAGAAATTTTGTGATTGAATTGTGGCGTTTAGTTTTTACCTCAGGGGTTTTTTAAATCTTATAATTCATTGAATGAATATTTGGTTGCCTCCCTTCCTTTCAAAGCGGTCGCTGTTATAAAAGTTTCGTTAATATACGTACTTTTTAAACGTAATAATTTTCCTCCGCTGGGCCGCGATGAGTAATTTGGCGAATCAATTTCCGTGTAAGTTTTTCTTCCAAGTGCTTTTATAAAAGCTTTTCATTCATCAAAAGAAAATTTGTTCTTTCTTTACCATTCAAAACGGTCCTTTTTGAGAAAATGGTATCATTTATACGTATTTTTTGCAAGCATAAAGTTTTCCAGCCGCAGTCCCGGGATGAGAAATTTCGTGATTCAAGCGACTCGTTTAGTTGTTCCCCCGAGGGTTTTTTATAAAGACTGTTAGTTTTAATTGTAAATTTGTGTTACTCTTTTCATTTCCAAACGGCAGTTATTGGGAAAACTTTCGTATTCAAAGGTATTTCTTGCAAACATAAAATTTTTCATCCGCAGTACCGGGATGAGAAATTTTGTGATTGAATTGTGGCGTTTAGTTTTTACCTCAGCGGTTTTTTAAATCTTAAAATTCATTGAATGAATATTTGGTTGCCTCCCTTGCTGTTAAAGCAGTCGCTGTTATAAAAGTTTCGTTAATATACGTACTTTTTAAACATAATAATTTTCCTCCGCAGTCCCGGGATGAGAAATTTCATGAATCAATTTTCGTGTAAGTTTTTCTTCCAAGTGCTTTTTTAAAAGCTTTCATTCATGAAATGAAAATTTGTTCTTTCTTTACTATTCAAAACGGTCGTTTTTGAGAAAATGGTAACATTTATACGTATTTCTTGCAAGCATAACGTTTTCCAGCCGCAGTCCCTGAATGCGAAATTTCGTGATTCAAGCGACTCGTTTCGTTGTTCCCCCGAGGGTTTTTTTGAAAGCCCATTAGTTTTTATTGTAAATTTGTGTGACTCTTTTCACTTCCAAACGGCAGTTATTGAGAAAAGTTTCGTATTCATACGTATTTCTGGCAAACAAAATTTTCATCCGCAGTACCGGGATGAGAAATTTTGTGATCTAATTGTTGCGTTTAGTTTTTACCTCAGCGGTTTTTTAAAGCTTAAAATTCATTGAATGAACATTTGGTGGCCTCCCTTCCTTTCAAAGCAGTCGCTGTTATAAAAGTTTCGTTAATATACGTACTTTTTAAACATAATAATTTTCCTCCGTAGGCCCGTGATGAGAAATTTCGCGAATCAATTTCCGTGTAAGTTTTTCTTCGAAGTGCTTTTTTAAAGGCTCTTTATTCATCAAATGAAAATTTGTTCTTTCTATACCATTCAAAACGGTCGTTTTTGAGAAAATGGTATCATTTATACGTATTTTTTGCAAGCATAAAGTTTTCCAGCCGCAGTCCCGGGATGAGAAATTTCGTGATTCAAGCGACTCGTTTAGTTGTTCCCACGAGGGTTTTTTATAAAGCCTGTTAGTTTTAATTGTAAATTTGTTTGACAATTTTCATTTCCAAACGGCAGTTATTAAGAAAATTTTCGTGTTTAAACGTATTCCTTGCAAAAATAAAATTTTTCATCCGCAGTACCGGGATGAGAAATTTTGTGATTCAATTGTGGCGTTTAGTTTTTACCTCAGCGGTTTTTTAAAACTTAAAATTCATTGAATGAATATTTGGTCGCCTCTCTTCCTTTAAAGGCAGTCGCTATTATGAAAGTTTCGTTAATATACTTATTTTTTACACATATAATTTTCCTCCGCAGTCCCGGGATGAAAAATTTCGCGAATCAATTTTCGTGTTTTTCTTTGAAGTGCTTTTTTAAAAGCTTTTCATTCATCAAATGAAAATTTGTTCTTTCTTTGCCATTCGAAACGGTCGTTTTTCAGAAAATGGTATCATTTATACGTATTTCTTGCAAGCATAACGTTTTCTAGCCGCAGTCCCGGGATTAGAAATTTTGTGATTCAAGCGACTCGTTTAGTTGTTCCCCCGAGGGTTTTTTTGAAAGCCTGTTAGTTTTAATTGTAAATTTGTGTGACTCTTTTCATTTCCCAACGGCAGTTATTGAGAAAATTTTCGTATTCATACGTTTTTCTTGCAAACTAAATTTTTCATCCGCAGTACCGGGATGAGAAATTTTGTGATTCAATTGTGGCGTTTAGTTTTTACCTCAGCGGTTTTTTAAAGCTTAAAATTCATTGAATAAATATTTTGTGGCCACTCTTCCTTTAAAGGCAGTCGCTGTTATAAAAGTTTCGTTAATATACTTATTTTTTAAACATAATAATTTTCCTTCGCAGGCCCGGGATGAAAAAATTCGCGAATTAATTCTTGTCTAAATTTTTCTTCCAAGTGCTTTTATAAAAGCTTTTCATTCATCAAAAGAAAATTTGTTCTTTCTTTACCATTCAAAACGGTCGTTTTTGAGAAAATGGTAACATTTATACGTATTTCTTGCAAGCATAACGTTTTCTCGCTGAAATCCCGCGATGAGAAATTTCGTGATTCAAGCGACTCGTTTGTTTGTTCCAACGAGGGTTTTTTTGAAAGCCTGTTAGTTTAATTGTAAATTTGTTTCACTCCTTTCATATGCAAAAGGCAGTTATTGAGAAAATTTCCGTATTCAAACGTATTTCTTGCAAACATAAAATTTTTCATCCGCAGTACCGGGATGAAAAATTTTGCGATTCAATTGTTGCGTTTAGTTTTTCCTCAGCGGTTTTTTAAAGCTTAAAATTAATTGAATGAATATTTGGTCGCCTCTCTTTCTTTCAAAGCAGCCGCTGTTATAAAAGTTTCGTTAATATACGTATTTGTTAAACATAATAATTTTCCTCCGCAGGCCCGGGATGAGAAATTTCGCGAATTAATTTCCGTGTAAGTTTTTCTTCCAAGTGCTTTTTTAAAGGCTCTTTATTCATCAAATGAAAATTTGTTTCTTTCTTAACTTTTCAAAACGGTCGTTTTAGAGAAAATGGTATCATTTATACGAATTTCTTTCAAGCATAACGTTTTCCAGCCGCAGTCCCGGGATTAGAAATTTCGTGATTCAAGCGACTCGTTTAGTTGTTCCCCCGAGGGTTTTTTATAAAGACTGTTAGTTTTAATTGTAAATTTGTTTTACTCTTTTCTTTTCCAAACGGCAGTTATTTGGAAAACTTTCGTATTCAAAGGTATTTCTTGCAAACATAAAATTTTTCATCCGCAGTACCGGGATGAGAAATTTTGTGATTGAATTGTGGCGTTTAGTTTTACCTCAGCGGTTTTTTAAAGCTTAAAATTCATTGAATGAATATTTTGTGGCCTCTCTTCCTTTAAAGGCAGTCGCTGTTATAAAAGTTTCGTTAATATACTTATTTTTTAAACATAATAATTTTCCTCCGCAGTCACGGGATGAAAAATTTCGCGAATCAATTTTTGTCTAAATTTTTCTTCCAAGTGCTTTTTTAAAAGCTTTTCATTCATCAAATGAAAATTTGTTCTTTCTTTACCATTCAAAACGGTCGTTTTTGAGAAAATGGTATCATTTATACGTATTTTTTGCAAGCATAAAGTTTTCCAGCCGCAGTCCCGGGATGAGAAATTTCGTGATTCAAGCGACTCGTTTTATGTTCCCCCGAGGGTTTTTTAAAAAGACTGTTAGTTTTAATTGTAAATTTGTGTTACTCTTTTCATTTCCAAACGGCAGTTATTGGGAAAACTTTCGTATTCAAACGTATTTCTTGCAAACATAAAATTTTTCATCCGCAGTACCGGGATAAGAAATTTTTTGATTGAATTGTGGCGTTTAGTTTTTTCCTCAGCGGTTTTTTAAAGTTTAAATTCATTGAATGAATATTTGGTTGACTCCCTTCCTTTTAAAGCAGTCGCTGTTATGAAAGCTTCGTTAATATACGTCCTTTTTTAACATAATAATTTTCCTCCGCAGTCCCGGGATGAGAAATTTCTTGAATCAATTTTCGTGTAAGTTTTTCTTCCAAGTGCTTTTTTAAAAGCTTTTCATTCATCAAATGAAAATTTGTTCCTTTCTTAACTTTTCAAAACGGTCGTTTTAGAGAAAATGGTATCATTTATACGTATTTCTTGCAAGCATAACGTTTTCTAGCCGCAGTCCCGGGATAAGAATTTTCGTGATTCAAGCGACTCGTTTAGTTGTTCCCCCGAGGGTTTTTTTGAAAGCCTGTTAGTTTTAATTGTAAATTTGTTTCACTCCTTTCATATGCAAAAGGCAGTTATTGAGAAAATTTCCGTATTCAAACGTATTTCTTGCAAACATAAAATTTTTCATCCGCAGTACCGGGATGAGAAATTTTGCGATTCAATTGTTGCGTTTAGTTTTTCCTCAGCGGTTTTTTAAAGCTTAAAATTAATTGAATGAATATTTGGTCGCCTCTCTTTCTTTCAAAGCAGCCGCTGTTATAAAAGTTTCGTTAATATACGTATTTGTTAAACATAATAATTTTCCTCCGCAGATTCGGGATGAGAAATTTCGCGAATGAATTGTCGTGTAAGTTTTTCTACCAAGTGCTTTTTTAAAAGCTCTTCATTCATCAAATGAAAATTTGTTCCTTTCTTAACCTTTCAAAACGGTCGTTTTTGAGAAAATGATATCATTTATACGAATTTCTTGCAAGCATTATGTTTTCCAGCCGCAGTCCCGGGATTAGAAATTTCGTGATTAAAGCGACTCTTTTAGTTGTTCCCCCGAAGGTTTTTTTGAAAGCCTGTAAGTTTTAATTGTAAATTTGTTTGACACTTTTCATTTCCAAACGGCAGTTATTAAGGAAATTTTCGTGTTTAAACGTATTTCTTGCAAACATAAAATTTTTCATCCGCAGTACCGGGATGATAAATTTTGTGATTCAATTGTGGCGTTTAGTTTTTACCTCAGCGGTTTTTTAAAGCTTAAAATTCATTGAATGAATATTTGGTCGCCTCTCTTCCTTTAAAGGCAGTCGCTATTATGAAAGTTTCGTTAATATACTTATTTTTTAAACATATAATTTTCCTCCGCAGTCCCGGGATGAAAAATTTCGCAAATCATTTTTCGTGTTTTTCTTCCAAGTGCTTTTTTAAAAGCTTTTCATTCATCAAATGAAAATTTGTTCTTTCTTTACTATTCAAAACGGTCCTTTTTGAGAAAATGGTATCATTTATACGTATTTCTTGCAAGCATAACGTTTTCCAGCCGCAGTCCCGGGATGAGAAATTTCGTGATTCAAGCGACTCGTTTTGTTGTTCCCCCGAGGGTTTTTTTGAAAGCCCTTTAGTTTTTATTGTAAATTTGTGTGACTCTTTTCACTTCCAAACGGCAGTTATTGAGAAAAGTTTCGTATTCATACGTATATCTGGCAAAAAAAATTTTTATCCGCAGTACCGGGATAAGAAATTTTGTGATCTAATTGTTGCGTTTAGTTTTTACCTCAGCGGTTTTTTAAAGCCTAAAATTCATTGAATGAATATTTGGTGGCCTCCCTTCCTTTCAAAGCAGTCGCTGTTATAAAAGTTTCGTTAATATACGTACTTTTTAAACATAATAACTTTCCTCCGCAGGCCCGTGATGAGAAATTTCGCGATTCAATTCTTATCTAAATTTTTCTTTCAAGTGCTTTTTTAAAATCTTTTCATTCATCAAATGATAATTTGTTTTTTCTTTACTATTCAAAACGGTCGTTTTTGAGAAAATGGGATAATTTAAACGTATTTCTTCCAAGCATGTTTTCCATCCGCAGTCCCGGGATGAGAAATTTCGCGAATCAATTTCCGTGTAAATTTTTCTTCAAAGTGCTTTTTTAAAGGCTCTTTATTCATCAAATGAAAATTTGTTCCTTTCTTTACCTTTCAAAACGGTCGTTTTTGAGAAAATGGTATCATTTATACGTATTTCTTGCAAGCATAAGGTTTTCTAGCCACGACCCGGGATTAGAAATTTCGTGATTCAAGCGACTCGTTTAATTGTTCCCCCGAGGGTTTTTAATAAAGACTGTTAGTTTTAATTGTAAATTTGTGTTACTCTTTTCATTTCCAAACGGCAGTTATTGGGAAAACTTTCGTATTCAAAGGTATTTCTTGCAAACATAAAATTTTTCATCCGCAGTACCGGGAAAAGAAATTTTGTTATTGAATTGTGGCGTTTAGTTTTTACCTCAGGGGTTTTTTAAATCTTATAATTCATTGAATGAATATTTGGTTGCCTCCCTTCCTTTCAAAGCGGTCGCTGTTATAAAAGTTTCGTTAATATACGTACTTTTTAAACGTAAAAATTTTCCTCCGCTGGCCCGCGATGAGTAATTTCGCGAATCAATTTCCGTGTAAGTTTTTCTTCCAAGTGCTTTTATAAAAGCTTTTCATTCATCAAAAGAAAATTTGTTCTTTCTTTACCATTCAAAACGGTCCTTTTTGAGAAAATGGTATCATTTATACGTATTTTTTGCAAGCATAAAGTTTTCCAGCCGCAGTCCCGGGATGAGAAATTTCGTGATTCAAGCGACTCGTTTAGTTGTTCCCCCGAGGGTTTTTTATAAAGACTGTTAGTTTTAATTGTAAATTTGTGTTACTCTTTTCATTTCCAAACGGCAGTTATTGGGAAAACTTTCGTATTCAAAGGTATTTCTTGCAAACATAAAATTTTTCATCCGCAGTACCGGGATGAGAAATTTTGTGATTGAATTGTGGCGTTTAGTTTTTACCTCAGCGGTTTTTTAAATCTTAAAATTCATTGAATGAATATTTGGTTGCCTCCCTTGCTGTTAAAGCAGTCGCTGTTATAAAAGTTTCGTTAATATACGTACTTTTTAAACATATTAATTTTCCTCCGCAGTCCCGGGATGAGAAATTTCGTGAATCAATTTTCGTTTAAGTTTTTCTTCCAAGTATTTTTCTAAAAGCTTTTCATTCATCAAATGAAAATTTGTTCTTTCTTTACCATTCAAAACGGTCGTTTTTGAGAAAATGGTATCATTTATACGTATTTCTTGCAAGCATAACGTTTTCTAGCCGCAGTCCCGGGATTAGAAATTTCGTGATTCAAGCGACTCTTTTAGTTGTTCCCCCGAAGGTTTTTTTGAAAGCCTGTAAGTTTTTATTGTAAATTTGTTTGACACTTTTCATTTCCAAACGGCAGTTATTAAGAAAATTTTCGTGTTTAAACGTATTTCTTGCAAACATAAAATTTTTCATCCGCAGTACCGGGATGAGAAATTTTGTGATTCAATTGTGGCGTTTAGTTTTTACCTCAGCGGTTTTTTAAAGGTTAAAATTCATTGAATGAATATTTGGTCGCCTCTCTTCCTTTAAAGGCAGTCGCTGTTATGAAAGTTTCGTTAATATACTTATTTTTTAAACATAATAATTTTCCTCCGCAGTCCCGGGATGAGAAATTTCGTGATTCAAGCGACTCGTTTAGTTGTTCCCCCGAGGGTTTTTTAGAGAGACTGTTAGTTTTAATTGTAAATATGTGTGACTTTTCATTTCCAAACGGCAGTTATTGGGAAAACTTTCGTATTCAAACGTATTTCTGGCAAACATAAAATTTTTCATCCGCAGTACTGGGATGAGAAATTTTGTGATTCAATTGTGGCGTTTAGTTTTTACCTCAGCGGTTTTTTAAAGCTTAAAATTCATTGAATGAATATTTGGTTGCCTCCCTTCCTTTTAAAGCAGTCGCTGTTATGAAAGTTTCGTTAATATACGTACTTTTTAAACATAATAATTTTCCTGCGCAGTCCCGGGATGAGAAATTTCGTGAATCAATTTTCGTGTATGTTTTTCTTCCAAGTGCTTTTCTAAAAGCTTTTCATTCATCAAATGAAAATTTGTTCTTTCTTTACCATTCAAAACGGTCGTATTTGAGATAATGGTATCATTTATACGAACTTCTTGCAAACATAACGTTTTCTAGCCGCAGTCCCGGGATAAGAAATTTCGTGATTCAAGCGACTCGTTAAGTTGTTCCCCCGAGGGTTTTTTTGAAAGCCTTTTTGTTTTAATTGTAAATTTGTGTTTTCCTTTTATTTCCAAACGGCAGTTATGGAGAAAATTTTCGTATTTATACGTATTTCTTGTAAATATAAAATTTTTTATCCGCAGTACCGGGATGAGAAATTTTGTGATTTAATTCTGGCGTTTAGTTTTTACCTCAGCGGTTTTTTAAAGCTTAAAATTCATTGAATGAATATTTGGTTGCCTCTCTTCATTTCAATGCAGTTGCTGTTTTAAAAGTTTTGTTAATATACGTACTTTTTAAACATAATAATTTTCCTCCGCAGTCCCGGGATGAGTAATTTCGCGAATCAATTTTCGTGTAAGTTTTTCTTCCAAGTGCTTTTTTAAAAGTTTTTCATTCATCAAATTAAAATATGTTCTTTCTTTACCATTCAAAACGGTCGTTTTTGAGAAAATGGTATCATTTTTACGTATTTCTTGCAAGCATAACGTTCTCCAGCCGCAGTCCCGGGATGAGAAATTTCGTGATTAGGGTCACTGGTGTAGTTGTTCCCCCGAGGGTTTTTTTAAAAGCCTGTTTGTTTTAATTGTAAATTTGTTTGAATCTTTTCATTTCCAAACGGCAGTTATTGAGAAAATTTTCGTATTAAAACGTATTTCTCGCAAACATAAAATTTTTCATCCGCAGTACCGGGATGAGAAATTTTGTGATTCAAATGAGGCGTTTAGATTTTACGTCAGCTGTTTTTTAAAGCTTTAACTTTATTGAATGAATATTTGGTCGCCTCTCTTCCTTTAACGGCAGTCGCTGTTATGAAAGTTTCGTTAATATACTTATTTTTTAAACATAATAATTTTCCTCCACAGTCCCGGGATGAAAAATTTCGCGAATCAATTGTTCTCTAAATTTTTCTTCCAAGTGCTTTTTTAAAAGTTTTTCATTCATCAAATTAAAATATGTTCTTTCTTTACCATTCAAAACGGTCGTTTTTGAGAAAATGGTATCATTTTTACGTATTTCTTGCAAGCATAACGTTTTCCAGCCGCAGTCCCGGGATGAGAAATTTCATGATTCAAGCGACTCATTTCGTTGTTCCCCCGAGGGTTTTTTTGAAAGCCTGTTAGTTTTAATTGTAAATTTGTGTGACTCTTTTCCGTTCCAAACGGCAGTTATTGAGAAAATTTTCGTATTCATACGTATTTCTTGCAAACAAAATTTTTCATCCGCAGTACCGGGTTGAGAAATTTTGTGATTTAATTGTTGCGTTTAGTTATTTTCTCAGCGGTTTTTTAAAGCTTAAAATTCATTGATTGAATATTTTGTTGCCTCCCTTCCTTTCAAAGCCTTACCTGTTATAAAAGTTTCGTTAATATACGTACTTATTAAACATAATAATATTCCTCCGAAAGTTCGGGATAAGAAATTTCGCGAATCAATTGTCGTGTAAGTTTTTCTAACAAGTGCTTTTTAAAAAGCTCTTCATTTATCAAATGAAAATTTGTTCCTTTCTTTACCTTTCAAAATCGTCGTTTTTTAGAAAATGGTATCATTTATACGTATTTCTTGCAAGCATAACGTTTTCTAGCCGCAGTCCCGGATTGGAAATTTCGTGATTCAAGCGACTCGTTTAGTTGTTCCCCCGAGGGTTCTCTTGAAAGCCTGTTAGTTTAAATTGTAAATTTGTGTGACTCTTTTCATTTCCAAACGCTAGTTATTGAGAAAATTTTCGTATTCATACGTATTTCTTGCAAACAAAATTTTCATCCGCAGTACTGGGATGAGAAATTTTGTGATTTTATTGTTGCGTTTAGTTTTTACCTCAGCGGTTTTTTAAAGCTTAAAATTCATTGAATTAATATTTGGTTGCCTCCCTTCCTTTCAAAGCAGTCGCTGTTATAAAAGTTTCGTTAATATACGTACTTTTTAAACGTAATAATTTTCCTCCGCTGGCCCGCGATGAGTAATTTCGCGAATCAATTTCCGTGTAAGTTTTTCTTCCCACTTATTTTTCTAAAAGCTTTTTATTTATCAAATGAAAATTTGTTCTTTCTTTACCATTCAAAACGGTCGTTTTTGAGAAAATGGTATCATTTAAACGAATTTCTTGCAAGCATAATGTTTTTCAGCCGCAGTCCCGGGATTAGAAATTTCGTGATTAAAGCGACTCTTTTAGTTGTTCCCCCGAAGGTTTTTTGAAAGCCTGTAAGTTTTAATTGTAAATTTGTTTGACACTTTTCATTTCCAAACGGCAGTTATTAAGAAAATTTTCGTGTTTAAACGTATTTCTTGCAAACATAAAATTTTTCATCCGCAGTACCGGGATGAGAAATTGCGTGTTTCAATTGTGGCGTTTAGTTTTTACCTCAGCGGTTTTTTAAAGCTTAAAATTCATTGAATAAATATTTTGTGGCCACTCTTCCTTTAAAGGCAGTCGCTGTTATAAAAGTTTCGTTAATATACTTATTTTTTAAACATAATAATTTTCCTCCGCAGTCCCGGGATGAAAAATTTCGCGAATCAATTCTTGTCTAAATTTTTCTTCCAAGTGCTTTTGTAAAAGCTTTTCATTCATCAAAAGAAAATTTGTTCTTTCTTTACCATTCAAAACGGTCGTTTTTGAGAAAATGGTATCATTTATACGTATTTCTTGCAAGCATAACGTTTTCCAGCCGCAGTCCCGGGATGAGAAATTTCGTGATTCAAGCGACTCGTTTGGTTGTTCCAACGAGGGTTTTTTTGAAAGCCTGTTAGTTTTAATTGTAAATTTGTTTCACTCCTTTCATATGCAAAAGGCAGTTATTGAGAAAATTTCCGTATTCAAACGTATTTCTTGCAAACATAAAATTTTTCATCCGCAGTACCGGGATGAGAAATTTTGCGATTCAATTGTTGCGTTTAGTTTTTCCTCAGCGGTTTTTTAAAGCTTAAAATTAATTGAATGAATATTTGGTCGCCTCTCTTTCTTTCAAAGCAGCCGCTGTTATAAAAGTTTCGTTAATATACGTATTTGTTAAACATAATAATTTTCCTCCGCAGATTCGGGATGAGAAATTTCGCGAATGAATTGTCGTGTAAGTTTTTCTACCAAGTGCTTTTTTAAAAGCTCTTCATTCATCAAATGAAAATTTGTTCCTTTCTTAACCTTTCAAAACGGTCGTTTTTGAGAAAATGGTATCATTTATACGAATTTCTTGCAAGCATTATGTTTTCCAGCCGCAGTCCCGGGATTAGAAATTTCGTGATTAAAGCGACTCTTTTAGTTGTTCCCCCGAAGGTTTTTTTGAAAGCCTGTAAGTTTTAATTGTAAATTTGTTTGACACTTTTCATTTCCAAACGGCAGTTATTAAGAAAATTTTCGTGTTTAAACGTATTTCTTGCAAACATAGAATTTTTCATCCGCAGTACCGTGATGAGAAATTTTGTGATTCAATTGTGGCGTTTAGTTTTTACCTCAGCGGTTTTTTAAAGCTTAAAATTCATTGAATGAATATTTGGTCGCCTCTCTTCCTTTAAAGGCAGTCGCTATTATGAAAGTTTCGTTAATATACTTATTTTTTAAACATATAATTTTCCTCCGCAGTCCCGGGATGAAAAATTTCGCAAATCATTTTTCGTGTTTTTCTTCCAAGTGCTTTTTTAAAAGCTTTTCATTCATCAAATGAAAATTTGTTCTTTCTTTACCATTCAAAACGGTCCTTTTTGAGAAAATGGTATCATTTATACGTATTTTTTGCAAGCATAAAGTTTTCCAGCCGCAGTCCCGGGATGAGAAATTTCGTGATTCAAGCGACTCGTTTAGTTGTTCCCCCGAGGGTTTTTTATAAAGACTGTTAGTTTTAATTGTAAATTTGTGTTACTCTTTTCATTTCCAAACGGCAGTTATTGGGAAAACTTTCGTATTCAAAGGTATTTCTTGCAAACATAAAATTTTTCATCCGCAGTACCGGGATGAGAAATTTTGTGATTGAATTGTGGCGTTTAGTTTTTACCTCAGCGGTTTTTTAAATCTTAAAATTCATTGAATGAATATTTGGTTGCCTCCCTTGCTGTTAAAGCAGTCGCTGTTATAAAAGTTTTTTTAATATACGTACTTTTTAAACATAATAATTTTCCTCCGCAGTCCCGGGATGAGAAATTTCGTGAATCAATTTTCGTGTAAGTTTTTCTTCCAAATATTTTTCTAAAAGCTTTTCATTCATCAAATGAAAATTTGTTTTTTCTTTACCATTCAAAACGGTCGTTTTTGAGAAAATGGTATCATTTATACGTATTTCTTGCAAGCATAACGTTTTCCAGCCGCAGTCCCAGGATGAGAAATTTCGTGATTCAAGCGACTCGTTTCGTTGTTCCCCCGAGGGTTTTTTTGAAAGCCTATTAGTTTTAATTGTAAATTTGTGTGACTCTTTTCACTTCCAAACGCTAGTTATTGAGAAAATTTTCGTATTCATACGTATTTTTTGCAAACAAAATTTTCATCCGCAGTACTGGGATGAGAAATTTTGTGATTTTATTGTTGCGTTTAATTTTTACCTCAGTGGTTTTTTAAAGCTTAAAATTCATTGAATGAATATTTGGTTGCCTCCCTTCCTTTCAAAGCAGTCGCTGTTATAAAAGTTTCGTTAATATACGTACTTTTTAAACATAATAATTTTCCTCCGCAGGCCCGCGATGAGTAATTTCGCGAATCAATTTCCGTGTAAGTTTTTCTTCCAAGTATTTTTCTAAAAGCTTTTCATTCATCAAATGAAAATTTGTTCTTTCTTTACCATTCAAAACGGTCGTTTTTGAGAAAATGGTATCATTTATACGTATTTCTTGCAAGCATAACGTTTTCTTGCCGCAGTCCCGGGATTAGAAATTTCGTGATTCAAGCGACTCGTTTAGTTGTTCCCCCGAGGGTTTTTTTGAAAGCCTGTTAGTTTTAATTGTAAATTTGTGCGACTCTTTTTATTTCCCAACGGCAGTTATTGAGAAAATTTTCGTATTCATACGTTTTTCTTGCAAACTAAATTTTTCATCCGCAGTACCGGGATGAGAAATTTTGTGATTCAATTGTGGCGTTTAGTTTTTACCTCAGCGGTTTTTAAAGCTTAAAATTCATTGAATAAATATTTTGTGGCCCTCTTCCTTTAATGGCAGTCGCTGTTATAAAAGTTTCGTTAATATACTTATTTTTAAACATAATAATTTTCCTCCGCAGTCCCGGGATGAAAAATTTCGCGAATCAATTCTTGTCTAAATTTTTCTTCCAAGTGCTTTTATAAAAGCTTTTCATTTATCAAAAGAAAATTTGTTCTTTCTTTACCATTCAAAACGGTCGTTTTTGAGAAAATGGTATCATTTATACGTATTTCTTGCAAGCATAACGTTTTCTCGCTGAAGTCCCGCGATGAGAAATGTCGTGATTCAAGCGACTCGTTTGGTTGTTCCAACGAGGGTTTTTTTGAAAGCCTGTTAGATTTAATTGTAAATTTGTTTCACTCCTTTCATATGCAAAAGGCAGTTATTGAGATTATTTCCGTATTCAAACGTATTTCTTGCAAACATAAAATGTTTCATCCGCAGTACCGGGATGAGAAATTTGCGATTCAATTGTTGCGTTTAGTTTTTCCTCAGCGGTTTTTTAAAGCTCAAAATTAATTGAATGAATATTTGGTCGCCTCTCTTTCTTTCAAAGCAGCCGCTGTTATAAAAGTTTCGTTTATATAGATATTTGTTAAACATAATAATTTTCCTCCGCAGATTCGGGATGAGAAATTTCGCGAATGAATTGTCGTGTAAGTTTTTCTACCAAGTGCTTTTTTAAAAGCTCTTCATTCATCAAATGAAAATTTGTTCCTTTCTTAAACTTTCAAAACGGTCGTTTTGAGAAAATGGTATCATTTATACGTACTTCTTGCAAACATAACGTTTTCTAGCCGCAGTCCCGGGATAAGAAATTTCGTGATTCAAGCGACTCGTTAAGTTGTTCCCCCGAGGGTTTTTTTGAAAGCCTTTTGTTTTAATTGTAAATTTGTGTTTTCCTTTTATTTCCAAACGGCAGTTATGGAGAAAATTTTAGTATTCATACGTATTTCTTGTAAATATAAAATTTTTTATCCGCAGTACCGGGATGAGAAATTTTGTGATTTAATTCTGGCGTTTAGTTTTTACCTCAGCGGTTTTTTAAAGCTTAAAATTCATTGAATGAATATTTGGTTGCCTCTCTTCATTTCAAAGCAGTTGCTGTTTTAAAAGTTTTGTTAATATACGTACTTTTTAAACATAATAATTTTCCTCCGCAGTCCCGGGATGAGTAATTTCGCGAATCAATTTTCGTGTAAGTTTTTCTTCCAAGTGCTTTTTAAAAGTTTTTCATTCATCAAATTAAAATATGTTCTTTCTTTACCATTCAAAACGGTCGTTTTTGAGAAAATGGTATCATTTTTACGTATTTCTTGCAAGAATAACGTTCTCCAGCCGCAGTCCCGGGATGAGAAATTTCGTGATTAGGGTCACTGGTGTAGTTGTTCCCCCGAGGGTTTTTTAAAAGCCTGTTTGTTTTAATTGTAAATTTGTTTGAATCTTTTCATTTCCAAACGGCAGTTATTGAGAAAATTTTCGTATTCATACGTATTTCTTGCAAACAAAATTTTTCATCCGCAGTACCGGGATGAGAAATTTTGTGGTTCAATTGAGGCGTTTAGATTTTACGTCAGCTGTTTTTTAAAGCTTTAACTTTATTGAATGAATATTTGGTCGCCTCTCTTCCTTTAACGGCAGTCGCTGTTATGAAAGTTTCGTTAATATACTTATTTTTTAAACAATAATTTTCCTCCACAGTCCCGGATGAAAAATTTCGCGAATCAATTGTTCTCTAAATTTTTCTTCCAAGTGCTTTTTTAAAAGTTTTCATTCATCAAATTAAAATATGTTCTTTCTTTACCATTCAAAACGGTCGTTTTTGAGAAAATGGTATCATTTTTATGTGTTTCTTGCAAGAATAACGTTTTCCAGCCGCAGTCCCGGGATGAGAAATTTCATGATTCAAGCTACTCATTTCGTTGTTCCCCCGAGGGTTTTTTTGAAAGCCTGTTAGTTTTAATTGTAAATTTGTGTGACTCTTTTCCGTTCCAAACGGCAGTTATTGAGAAAATTTTCGTATTCATACGTATTTCTTGCAAACAAAATTTTTCATCCGCAGTACCGGGTTGAGAAATTTTGTGATTTAATTGTTGCGTTTAGTTATTTTCTCAGCGGTTTTTAAAAGGTTAAAATTCATTGATTGAATATTTTGTTGCCTCCCTTCCTTTCAAAGCCTTACCTGTTATAAAAGTTTCGTGAATATACGTACTTATTAAACATAACAATATTCCTCCGAAAGTTCGGGATAAGAAATTTCGCG
>NW_027287413.1:0-65233 GCF_022747635.1 Hetaerina americana | reverse complement strand
TTTCTTTGATTCGTGTCGAGTGAGATTTTCACCTAGAACCCAAAGGGGGGGTATTGGCACTTTTCATGGAAAAATGTGAAAAATTAAAATTTCTTAAAATGAAATAAATGCCTTCTATAAACCTCAAACATTCACTCTATAATGGAAGATTGTTGTTTTTCGCAATATTTTTGGAAATTTGGGCTCTTTTACTAACATTAACACTTGCGCTGAGGCATCTTTTATGCTCATTTCTTGTCTTAAATGATTTATTCTGGGTTTTATATTGTTTACTTGAAGAAAATGAACAACAATACACACCATGGAATCATTTTTCTTTGATTCCTGTCGAGTGAGATTTTCACCTAGAACCCAAAGGGGGGGGTATTGGCACTTTTCATGGAAAAATGTGAAAAATTAAAATTTCTTAAAATGAAATAAATGCCTTCTATACACCTAAAACATTCACTCTATAATGGAAGATTGTTGTTTTTCGCAATATTTTTGGAAATTTGGGCTCTTTTACTAACATTAACACTTGCGCTGAGGCATCTTTTATGCTCATTTCTTGTCTTTAATGATTTATTCTGGGTTTTATATTGTTTACTTGAAGAAAATGAACAACAATACACACCATGGAATCATTTTTCTTTGATTCGTGTCGAGTGAGATTTTCACTTATAACTCAAAGGGGGGGTATTGGCACTTTTCATGGAAAAATGTGAAAAATTAAAATTTCTAAAAATGAAATAAATGCCTTCTATACACCTCAAACATTCACTCTATAATGGAAGATTGTTGTTTTTCGCAATATTTTTGGAAATTTGGGCTCTTTTACTAACATTAACACTTGCGCTGAGGCATCTTTTATGCTCATTTCTTGTCTTTAATGATTTATTCTGGGTTTTATATTGTTTACTTGAAGAAAATGAACAACAATACACACCATGGAATCATTTTTCTTTGATTCGTGTCGAGTGAGATTTTCACCTAGAACCCAAAGGGGGGGTATTGGCACTTTTCATGGAAAAATGTGAAAAATTAAAATTCCTAAAAATGAAATAAATGCCTTCTATACACCTCAAACATTCACTCTATAATGGAAGATTGTTGTTTTTCGCAATATTTTTGGAAATTTGGGCTCTTTTACTAACATTAACACTTGCGCTGAGGCATTTTTTATGCTCATTTCTTGTCTTTAATGATTTATTCTGGGTTTTATATTGTTTACTTGAAGAAAATTAACAACAATACACACCATGGAATCATTTTTCTTTGATTCGTGTCGAGTGAGATTTTCACCTAGAACCCAAAGGGGGGGTATTGGCACTTTTCATGGAAAAATGTGAAAAATTAAAATTTCTTAAAATGAAATAAATGCCTTCTATACACCTCAAACATTCACTCTATAATGGAAGATTGTTGTTTTTCGCAATATTTTTGGAAATTTGGGCTCTTTTACTAACATTAACACTTGCGCTGAGGCATCTTTTATGCTCATTTCTTGTCTTTAATGATTTATTCTGGGTTTTATATTGTTTACTTGAAGAAAATGAACAACAATACACACCATGGAATCATTTTTCTTTGATTCGTGTCGAGTGAGATTTTCACCTAGAACCCAAAGGGGGGGGTATTGGCACTTTTCATGGAAAAATGTGAAAAATTAAAATTCCTAAAAATGAAATAAATGTCTTCTATACACCTCAAACATTCACTCTATAATGGAAGATTGTTGTTTTTCGCAATATTTTTGGAAATTTGGGCTCTTTTACTAACATTAACACTTGCGCTGAGGCATCTTTTATGCTCATTTCTTGTCTTTAATGATTTATTCTGGGTTTTATATTGTTTACTTGAAGAAAATGAACAACAATACACACCATGGAATCATTTTTCTTTGATTCGTGTCGAGTGAGATTTTCACTTATAACTCAAAGGGGGGGTATTGGCACTTTTCATGGAAAAATGTGAAAAATTAAAATTTCTAAAAATGAAATAAATGCCTTCTATACACCTCAAACATTCACTCTATAATGGAAGATTGTTGTTTTTCGCAATATTTTTGGAAATTTGGGCTCTTTTACTAACATTAACACTTGCGCTGAGGCATCTTTTATGCTCATTTCTTGTCTTTAATGATTTATTCTGGGTTTTATATTGTTTACTTGAAGAAAATGAACAACAATACACACCATGGAATCATTTTTCTTTGATTCGTGTCGAGTGAGATTTTCACTTATAACTCAAAGGGGGGGTATTGGCACTTTTCATGGAAAAATGTGAAAAATTAAAATTTCTAAAAATGAAATAAATGCCTTCTATACACCTCAAACATTCACTCTATAATGGAAGATTGTTGTTTTTCGCAATATTTTTGGAAATTTGGGCTCTTTTACTAACATTAACACTTGCGCTGAGGCATCTTTTATGCTCATTTCTTGTCTTTAATGATTTATTCTGGGTTTTATATTGTTTACTTGAAGAAAATGAACAACAATACACACAATGGAATCATTTTTCTTTGATTCGTGTCGAGTGAGATTTTCACCTAGAACCCAAAGGGGGGGTATTGGCACTTTTCATGGAAAAATGTGAAAAATTAAAATTCCTAAAAATGAAATAAATGCCTTCTATACACCTCAAACATTCACTCTATAATGGAAGATTGTTGTTTTTCGCAATATTTTTGGAAATTTGGGCTCTTTTACTAACATTAACACTTGCGCTGAGGCATCTTTTATGCTCATTTCTTGTCTTTAATGATTTATTCTGGGTTTTATATTGTTTACTTGAAGAAAATTAACAACAATACACACCATGGAATCATTTTTCTTTGATTCGTGTCGAGTGAGATTTTCACCTAGAACCCAAAGGGGGGGTATTGGCACTTTTCATGGAAAAATGTGAAAAATTAAAATTTCTTAAAATGAAATAAATGCCTTCTATACACCTCAAACATTCACTCTATAATGGAAGATTGTTGTTTTTCGCAATATTTTTGGAAATTTGGGCTCTTTTACTAACATTAACACTTGCGCTGAGGCATCTTTTATGCTCATTTCTTGTCTTTAATGATTTATTCTGGGTTTTATATTGTTTACTTGAAGAAAATGAACAACAATACACACCATGGAATCATTTTTCTTTGATTCGTGTCGAGTGAGATTTTCACCTAGAACCCAAAGGGGGGGGGTATTGGCACTTTTCATGGAAAAATGTGAAAAATTAAAATTCCTAAAAATGAAATAAATGTCTTTTATACACCTCAAACATTCACTCTATAATGGAAGATTGTTGTTTTTCGCAATATTTTTGGAAATTTGGGCTCTTTTACTAACATTAACACTTGCGCTGAGGCATCTTTTATGCTCATTTCTTGTCTTTAATGATTTATTCTGGGTTTTATATTGTTTACTTGAAGAAAATTAACAACAATACACACCATGGAATCATTTTTCTTTGATTCGTGTCGAGTGAGATTTTCACCTAGAACCCAAAGGGGGGGTATTGGCACTTTTCATGGAAAAATGTGAAAAATTAAAATTTCTTAAAATGAAATAAATGCCTTCTATACACCTCAAACATTCACTCTATAATGGAAGATTGTTGTTTTTCGCAATATTTTTGGAAATTTGGGCTCTTTTACTAACATTAACACTTGCGCTGAGGCATCTTTTATGCTCATTTCTTGTCTTTAATGATTTATTCTGGGTTTTATATTGTTTACTTGAAGAAAATGAACAACAATACACACCATGGAATCATTTTTCTTTGATTCGTGTCGAGTGAGATTTTCACCTAGAACCCAAAGGGGGGGGTATTGGCACTTTTCATGGAAAAATGTGAAAAATTAAAATTCCTAAAAATGAAATAAATGTCTTCTATACACCTCAAACATTCACTCTATAATGGAAGATTGTTGTTTTTCGCAATATTTTTGGAAATTTGGGCTCTTTTACTAACATTAACACTTGCGCTGAGGCATCTTTTATGCTCATTTCTTGTCTTTAATGATTTATTCTGGGTTTTATATTGTTTACTTGAAGAAAATGAACAACAATACACACCATGGAATCATTTTTCTTTGATTCGTGTCGAGTGAGATTTTCACCTTTAACCCAAAAGGGGGGGGTATTGGCACTTTTCATGGAAAAATGTGAAAAATTAAAATTTCTAAAAATGAAATAAATGCCTTCTATACACCTCAAACATTCACTCTATAATGGAAGATTGTTGTTTTTCGCAATATTTTTGGAAATTTGGGCTCTTTTACTAACATTAACACTTGCGCTGAGGCATCTTTTATGCTCATTTCTTGTCTTTAATGATTTATTCTGGGTTTTATATTGTTTACTTGAAGAAAATGAACAACAATACACACCATGGAATCATTTTTCTTTGATTCGTGTCGAGTGAGATTTTCACTTATAACTCAAAGGGGGGGTATTGGCACTTTTCATGGAAAAATGTGAAAAATTAAAATTTCTAAAAATGAAATAAATGCCTTCTATACACATCAAACATTCACTCTATAATGGAAGATTGTTGTTTTTCGCAATATTTTTGGAAATTTGGGCTCTTTTACTAACATTAACACTTGCGCTGAGGCATCTTTTATGCTCATTTCTTGTCTTTAATGATTTATTCTGGGTTTTATATTGTTTACTTGAAGAAAATGAACAACAATACACACCATGGAATCATTTTTCTTTGATTCGTGTCGAGTGAGATTTTCACCTAGAACCCAAAGGGGGGGTATTGGCACTTTTCATGGAAAAATGTGAAAAATTAAAATTCCTAAAAATGAAATAAATGCCTTCTATACACCTCAAACATTCACTCTATAATGGAAGATTGTTGTTTTTCGCAATATTTTTGGAAATTTGGGCTCTTTTACTAACATTAACACTTGCGCTGAGGCATCTTTTATGCTCATTTCTTGTCTTTAATGATTTATTCTGGGTTTTATATTGTTTACTTGAAGAAAATGAACAACAATACACACCATGGAATCATTTTTCTTTGATTCGTGTCGAGTGAGATTTTCACCTAGAACCCAAAGGGGGGGGTATTGGCACTTTTCATGGAAAAATGTGAAAAATTAAAATTCCTAAAAATGAAATAAATGTCTTTTATACACCTCAAACATTCACTCTATAATGGAAGATTGTTGTTTTTCGCAATATTTTTGGAAATTTGGGCTCTTTTACTAACATTAACACTTGCGCTGAGGCATCTTTTATGCTCATTTCTTGTCTTTAATGATTTATTCTGGGTTTTATATTGTTTACTTGAAGAAAATGAACAACAATACACACCATGGAATCATTTTTCTTTGATTCGTGTCGAGTGAGATTTTCACTTATAACTCAAAGGGGGGGTATTGGCACTTTTCATGGAAAAATGTGAAAAATTAAAATTTCTAAAAATGAAATAAATGCCTTCTATACACCTCAGACATTCACTCTATAATGGAAGATTGTTGTTTTTCGCAATATTTTTGGAAATTTGGGCTCTTTTACTAACATTAACACTTGCGCTAAGGCATCTTTTATGCTCATTTCTTGTCTTTAATGATTTATTCTGGGTTTTATTTTGTTTATTTGATGAAAATGAACAACAATACACACCATGGAAACATTTTTGTTTGATTCGTGTCGAGTGAGATTTTCACCTTTAACCCAAAAGGGGGGGGTATTGGCACTTTTCATGGAAAAATGTGAAAAATTAAAATTTCTAAAAATGAAATAAATGCCTTCTATACACCTCAAACATTCACTCTATAATGGAAGATTGTTGTTTTTCGCAATATTTTTGGAAATTTGGGCTCTTTTACTAACATTAACACTTGCGCTGAGGCATCTTTTATGCTCATTTCTTGTCTTTAATGATTTATTCTGGGTTTTATATTGTTGACTTGAAGAAAATGAACAACAATACACACCATGGAATCATTTTTCTTTGATTCGTGTCGAGTGAGATTTTCACCTAGAACCCAAAGGGGGGGGTATTGGCACTTTTCATGGAAAAATGTGAAAAATTAAAATTCCTAAAAATGAAATAAATGCCTTCTATACACCTCAAACATTCACTCTATAATGGAAGATTGTTGTTTTTCGCAATATTTTTGGAAATTTGGGCTCTTTTACTAACATTTACACTTGCGCTGAGGCATCTTTTATGCTCATTTCTTGTCTTTAATGATTTATTCTGGGTTTTATATTGTTTACTTGAAGAAAATGAACAACAATACACACCATGGAATCATTTTTCTTTGATTCGTGTCGAGTGAGATTTTCACCTAGAACCCAAAGGGGGGGGTATTGGCACTTTTCATGGAAAAATGTGAAAAATTAAAATTTCTAAAAATGAAATAAATGCCTTCTATACACCTCAAACATTCACTCTATAATGGAAGATTGTTGTTTTTCGCAATATTTTTGGAAATTTGGGCTCTTTTACTAACATTAACACTTGCGCTGAGGCATCTTTTATGCTCATTTCTTGTCTTTAATGATTTATTCTGGGTTTTATATTGTTTTTTGAAGAAAATGAACAACAATACACACCATGGAATCATTTTTCTTTGATTCGTGTCGAGTGAGATTTTCACCTAGAACCCAAAGGGGGGGGTATTGGCACTTTTCATGGAAAAATGTGAAAAATTAAAATTTCTAAAAATGAAATAAATGCCTTCTATACACCTCAAACATTCACTCTATAATGGAAGATTGTTGTTTTTCGCAATATTTTTGGAAATTTGGGCTCTTTTACTAACATTAACACTTGCGCTGAGGCATCTTTTATGCTCATTTCTTGTCTTTAATGATTTATTCTGGGTTTTATTTTGTTTATTTGATGAAAATGAACAACAATACACACCATGGAAACATTTTTGTTTGATTCGTGTCGAGTGAGATTTTCACCTTTAACCCAAAGGGGGGGTATGGGCACTTTTCATGGAAAAATGTGAAAAATTAAAATTTCAAATAATGAAATAAATGCCTTCTATACACCTCAAACATTCACTCTATAATGGAAGATTGTTGTTTTTCGCAATGTTTTTGGAAATTTTGGCTCTTTTACTAACATTAACACTTGCGCTGAGGCATCTTTTATGCTCATTTCTTGTCTTAAATGATTTATTCTGGGTTTTATTTTGTTTATTTGAAGAAAATGAACAACAATACAAACCATGGAAACATTTTTGTTTGATTCGTGTCGATTGAGATTTTCACCTAGAACCCAAAGGGGGGGGTATTGGCACTTTTCATTGAAAAATGTTAAAAATTAAAATTTCAAATAATGAAATAAATGCCTTCTATACACCTCAAACATTCACTCTATAATGGAAGATTGTTTTTTTTCGCAATGTTTTTGGAAATTTGGGCTCTTTTACTAACATTAACACTTGCGCTGAGGCATCTTTTATGCTCATTTCTTGTCTTTAATGATTTATTCTGGGTTTTATATTGTTTACTTGAAGAAAATGAACAACAATACACACCATGGAATCATTTTTCTTTGATTCGTGTCGAGTGAGATTTTCACCTAGAACCCAAAGGGGGGGGGTATTGGCACTTTTCATGGAAAAATGTGAAAAATTAAAATTCCTAAAAATGAAATAAATGTCTTTTATACACCTCAAACATTCACTCTATAATGGAAGATTGTTGTTTTTCGCAATATTTTTGGAAATTTGGGCTCTTTTACTAACATTAACACTTGCGCTGAGGCATCTTTTATGCTCATTTCTTGTCTTTAATGATTTATTCTGGGTTTTATATTGTTTACTTGAAGAAAATGAACAACAATACACACCATGGAATCATTTTTCTTTGATTCGTGTCGAGTGAGATTTTCACTTATAACTCAAAGGGGGGGTATTGGCACTTTTCATGGAAAAATGTGAAAAATTAAAATTTCTAAAAATGAAATAAATGCCTTCTATACACCTCAGACATTCACTCTATAATGGAAGATTGTTGTTTTTCGCAATATTTTTGGAAATTTGGGCTCTTTTACTAACATTAACACTTGCGCTAAGGCATCTTTTATGCTCATTTCTTGTCTTTAATGATTTATTCTGGGTTTTATTTTGTTTATTTGATGAAAATGAACAACAATACACACCATGGAAACATTTTTGTTTGATTCGTGTCGAGTGAGATTTTCACCTTTAACCCAAAAGGGGGGGGTATTGGCACTTTTCATGGAAAAATGTGAAAAATTAAAATTTCTAAAAATGAAATAAATGCCTTCTATACACCTCAAACATTCACTCTATAATGGAAGATTGTTGTTTTTCGCAATATTTTTGGAAATTTGGGCTCTTTTACTAACATTAACACTTGCGCTGAGGCATCTTTTATGCTCATTTCTTGTCTTTAATGATTTATTCTGGGTTTTATATTGTTGACTTGAAGAAAATGAACAACAATACACACCATGGAATCATTTTTCTTTGATTCGTGTCGAGTGAGATTTTCACCTAGAACCCAAAGGGGGGGGTATTGGCACTTTTCATGGAAAAATGTGAAAAATTAAAATTCCTAAAAATGAAATAAATGCCTTCTATACACCTCAAACATTCACTCTATAATGGAAGATTGTTGTTTTTCGCAATATTTTTGGAAATTTGGGCTCTTTTACTAACATTTACACTTGCGCTGAGGCATCTTTTATGCTCATTTCTTGTCTTTAATGATTTATTCTGGGTTTTATATTGTTTACTTGAAGAAAATGAACAACAATACACACCATGGAATCATTTTTCTTTGATTCGTGTCGAGTGAGATTTTCACCTAGAACCCAAAGGGGGGGGTATTGGCACTTTTCATGGAAAAATGTGAAAAATTAAAATTTCTAAAAATGAAATAAATGCCTTCTATACACCTCAAACATTCACTCTATAATGGAAGATTGTTGTTTTTCGCAATATTTTTGGAAATTTGGGCTCTTTTACTAACATTAACACTTGCGCTGAGGCATCTTTTATGCTCATTTCTTGTCTTTAATGATTTATTCTGGGTTTTATATTGTTTTTTGAAGAAAATGAACAACAATACACACCATGGAATCATTTTTCTTTGATTCGTGTCGAGTGAGATTTTCACCTAGAACCCAAAGGGGGGGGTATTGGCACTTTTCATGGAAAAATGTGAAAAATTAAAATTTCTAAAAATGAAATAAATGCCTTCTATACACCTCAAACATTCACTCTATAATGGAAGATTGTTGTTTTTCGCAATATTTTTGGAAATTTGGGCTCTTTTACTAACATTAACACTTGCGCTGAGGCATCTTTTATGCTCATTTCTTGTCTTTAATGATTTATTCTGGGTTTTATTTTGTTTATTTGATGAAAATGAACAACAATACTCACCATGGAAACATTTTTGTTTGATTCGTGTCGAGTGAGATTTTCACCTTTAACCCAAAGGGGGGGGTATGGGCACTTTTCATGGAAAAATGTGAAAAATTAAAATTTCAAATAATGAAATAAATGCCTTCTATACACCTCAAACATTCACTCTATAATGGAAGATTGTTGTTTTTCGCAATGTTTTTGGAAATTTTGGCTCTTTTACTAACATTAACACTTGCGCTGAGGCATCTTTTATGCTCATTTCTTGTCTTAAATGATTTATTCTGGGTTTTTTTTTGTTTATTTGAAGAAAATGAACAACAATACAAACCATGGAAACATTTTTGTTTGATTCGTGTCGATTGAGATTTTCACCTAGAACCCAAAGGGGGGGGTATTGGCACTTTTCATTGAAAAATGTTAAAAATTAAAATTTCAAATAATGAAATAAATGCCTTCTATACACCTCAAACATTCACTCTATAATGGAAGATTGTTTTTTTTCGCAATGTTTTTGGAAATTTGGGCTCTTTTACTAACATTAACACTTGCGCTGAGGCATCTTTTATGCTCATTTCTTGTCTTTATTGATTTATTCTGGGTTTTATTTTGTTTATTTGATGAAAATGAACAACAATACACACCATGGAAACATTTTTGTTTGAATCGTGTCGAGAGAGATTTTCACCTAGAACCCAAAGGGGGGGGTATTGGCACTTTTCATGGAAAAATGTGAAAAATTAAAATTTCTAAAAATGAAATAAATGCCTTCTATACACCTCAAACATTCACTCTATAATGGAAGATTGTTGTTTTTCGCAATATTTTTGGAAATTTGGGCTCTTTTACTAACATTAACACTTGCGCTGAGGCATCTTTTATGCTCATTTCTTGTCTTTAATGATTTATTCTGGGTTTTATATTGTTTTTTGAAGAAAATGAACAACAATACACACCATGGAATCATTTTTCTTTGATTCGTGTCGAGTGAGATTTTCACCTAGAACCCAAAGGGGGGGGGTATTGGCACTTTTCATGGAAAAATGTGAAAAATTAAAATTTCTAAAAATGAAATAAATGCCTTCTATACACCTCAAACATTCACTCTATAATGGAAGATTGTTGTTTTTCGCAATATTTTTGGAAATTTGGGCTCTTTTACTAACATTAACACTTGCGCTGAGGCATCTTTTATGCTCATTTCTTGTCTTTAATGATTTATTCTGGGTTTTATTTTGTTTATTTGATGAAAATGAACAACAATACACACCATGGAAACATTTTTGTTTGATTCGTGTCGAGTGAGATTTTCACCTTTAACCCAAAGGGGGGGGTATGGGCACTTTTCATGGAAAAATGTGAAAAATTAAAATTTCAAATAATGAAATAAATGCCTTCTATACACCTCAAACATTCACTCTATAATGGAAGATTGTTGTTTTTCGCAATGTTTTTGGAAATTTTGGCTCTTTTACTAACATTAACACTTGCGCTGAGGCATCTTTTATGCTCATTTCTTGTCTTAAATGATTTATTCTGGGTTTTATTTTGTTTATTTGAAGAAAATGAACAACAATACAAACCATGGAAACATTTTTGTTTGATTCGTGTCGATTGAGATTTTCACCTAGAACCCAAAGGGGGGGGTATTGGCACTTTTCATTGAAAAATGTTAAAAATTAAAATTTCAAATAATGAAATAAATGCCTTCTATACACCTCAAACATTCACTCTATAATGGAAGATTGTTGTTTTTCGCAATATTTTTGGAAATTTGGGCTCTTTTACTAACATTAACACTTGCGCTGAGGCATCTTTTATGCTCATTTCTTGTCTTTAATGATTTATTCTGGGTTTTATTTTGTTTATTTGATGAAAATGAACATTAATACACACCATCGAAACATTTTTGTTTGATTCGTGTCGAGTGAGATTTTCACCTAGAACCCAAAAGGGGGGGTATTGGCACTTTTCATGGAAAAATGTGAAAAATTAAAATTTCTAAAAATGAAATAAATGCCTTCTATACACCTCAAACATTCACTCTATAATGGAAGATTGTTGTTTTTCGCAATATTTTTGGAAATTTGGGCTCTTTTACTAACATTAACACTTGCGCTGAGGCATCTTTTATGCTCATTTCTTGTCTTTAATGATTTATTCTGGGTTTTATATTGTTTTTTGAAGAAAATGAACAACAATACACACCATGGAATCATTTTTCTTTGATTCGTGTCGAGTGAGATTTTCACCTAGAACCCAAAGGGGGGGGTATGGGCACTTTTCATGGAAAAATGTGAAAAATTAAAATTTCAAATAATGAAATAAATGCCTTCTATACACCTCAAACATTCACTCTATAATGGAAGATTGTTGTTTTTCGCAATGTTTTTGGAAATTTTGGCTCTTTTACTAACATTAACACTTGCGCTGAGGCATCTTTTATGCTCATTTCTTGTCTTAAATGATTTATTCTGGGTTTTATTTTGTTTATTTGAAGAAAATGAACAACAATACAAACCATGGAAACATTTTTGTTTGAATTGTGTCGATTGAGATTTTCACCTAGAACCCAAAGGGGGGGGGGTATTGGCACTTTTCATTGAAAAATGTTAAAAATTAAAATTTCAAATAATGAAATAAATGCCTTCTATACACCTCAAACATTCACTCTATAATGGAAGATTGTTGTTTTTCGCAATGTTTTTGGAAATTTGGGCTCTTTTACTAACATTAACACTTGCGCTGAGGCATCTTTTATGCTCATTTCTTGTCTTTATTGATTTATTCTGGGTTTTATTTTGTTTATTTGATGAAAATGAACAACAATACACACCATGGAAACATTTTTGTTTGAATCGTGTCGAGAGAGATTTTCACCTAGAACCCAAAGGGGGGGGTATTGGCACTTTTCATGGAAAAATGTGAAAAATTAAAATTCCTAAAAATGAAATAAATGCCTTCTATACACCTCAAACATTCACTCTATAATGGAAGATTGTTGTTTTTCGCAATATTTTTGGAAATTTGGGCTCTTTTACTAACATTAACACTTGCGCTGAGGCATCTTTTATGCTCATTTCTTGTCTTTAATGATTTATTCTGGGTTTTATTTTGTTTATTTGATGAAAATGAACATTAATACACACCATCGAAACATTTTTGTTTGATTCGTGTCGAGTGAGATTTTCACCTAGAACCCAAAAGGGGGGGTATTGGCACTTTTCATGGAAAAATGTGAAAAATTAAAATTTCTAAAAATGAAATAAATGCCTTCTATACACCTCAAACATTCACTCTATAATGGAAGATTGTTGTTTTTCGCAATATTTTTGGAAATTTGGGCTCTTTTACTAACATTAACACTTGCGCTGGGGCATCTTTTATGCTCATTTCTTGTCTTTAATGATTTATTCTGGGTTTTATTTTGTTTATTTGATGAAAATGAACAACAATACACACCATGGAAACATTTTTGTTTGATTCGTGTCGAGTGAGATTTTCACCTAGAACCCAAAGGGGGGGGTATTGGCACTTTTCATGGAAAAATGTGAAAAATTAAAATTTCTAAAAATGAAATAAATGCCTTCTATACACCTCAAACATTCACTCTATAATGGAAGATTGTTGTTTTTCGCAATATTTTTGGAAATTTGGGCTCTTTTACTAACATTAACACTTGCGCTGAGGCATCTTTTATGCTCATTTCTTGTCTTTAATGATTTATTCTGGGTTTTATTTTGTTTATTTGATGAAAATGAACAACAATACACAGCATGGAAACATTTTTGTTTGATTCGTGTCGATTGAGATTTTCACCTAGAACCCAAAGGGGGGGTATTGGCACTTTTCATGGAAAAATGTGAAAAATTAAAATTTCTAAAAATGAAATAAATGCCTTCTATACACCTCAAACATTCACTCTATAATGGAAGATTGTTGTTTTTCGCAATATTTTTGGAAATTTGGGCTCTTTTACTAACATTAACACTTGCGCTGAGGCATCTTTTATGCTCATTTCTTGTCTTTAATGATTTATTCTGGGTTTTATATTGTTTACTTGAAGAAAATGAACAACAATACACACCATGGAATCATTTTTCTTTGATTCGTGTCGAGTGAGATTTTCACCTAGAATCCAAAGTAGGGGGTATTGGCACTTTTCATTGAAAAATGTTAAAAATTAAAATTTCAAATAATGAAATAAATGCCTTCTATACACCTCAAACATTCACTCTATAATGGAAGATTGTTGTTTTTCGCAATATTTTTGGAAATTTGGGCTCTTTTACTAACATTAACACCTGCGCTGAGGCATCTTTTATGCTCATTTCTTGTCTTTAATGATTTATTCTGGGTTTTATTTTGTTTATTTGATGAAAATGAACAACAATACACACCATGGAAACATTTTTGTTTGATTCGTGTCGAGTGAGATTTTCACCTATAACCCAAAGGGGGGGGTATTGGCACTTTTCATGGAAAATTTCACCGAAATGCTCATGGATTTGGGGTGGGAATCATTGGCTGAGAGACGATTCAATGCAAGATTGAAATTATTAAATAAATTTAGATCCGCATGTTTCAGCACCGAGGTCTCGCAAATTATTCGTACTCCTACATACATTGGTCGCTTGGATCATGCATATAAAATTCGGGAAATAGATGCCAGAACTAGCCGACTCAAGGACTCCTTCTTCCCACGGACAATACGGGATAGCAACTGCAGGGTTATAGATAGCAAAAATTCCACTTGCCACCCTCAGCGTCTAAAAAATAATTAGTTCTACTTAAATGCATGCTCTTCCACTAACCTTATGTGTTTTGCTATAATAACCCATTCTTTCCGAATGACCTCATTCATGTTCTGTTCATCTGTTTTTAAGTTTCCCTTTCAATCCCTCGTCCCTCTCCGCGGGGGCAAATTCCTGCTACCTGCAACGTTGGGACGCATTCCCTGCCATTTAGAGACTCTTTGGGGGAAGAGTGTTTCGTGGTGCATTTTCATGTGGTAGTGATGTTTCAATTTCTTGCTTGTTGTGTCCTGGCTTCCGTGTTGTAGGATGGCTTTCGTGCTGCATCATGGGGTGCAGTTTTTTTAGTTGTTTTGCGGTATATGTGTTTGCATGAGTATTGGATGAAGGGATTTTTGCATGAGTGTGTGCGCTGCTGTGGGTGTAATTTTCCGTGTTGTTTTTTTGCATGTGGTATTTTTCTTTTTTACGGTTGGTGACCTAACACCCCCCGCCACACGCCCTTGCGGCGGCTTGCGGGGTATTATGTAGATGTAGATGTAGATGTAGAAAAATGTGAAAAATTAAAATTTCTAAAAATGAAATAAATGCCTTCTATACACCTCAAACATTCACTCTATAATGGAAGATTGTTGTTTTTCGCAATATTTTTGGAAATTTGGGCTCTTTTACTAACATTAACACTTGCGCTGAGGCATCTTTTATGCTCATTTCTTGTCTTTAATGATTTATTCTGGGTTTTATATTGTTTACTTGAAGAAAATGAACAACAATACACACCATGGAATCATTTTTCTTTGATTCGTGTCGAGTGAGATTTTCACCTAGAATCCAAAGTAGGGGGTATTGGCACTTTTCATGGAAAAATGTGAAAAATTAAAATTTCTAAAAATGAAATAAATGCCTTCTATACACCTCAAACATTCACTCTATAATGGAAGATTGTTGTTTTTCGCAATATTTTTGGAAATTTGGGCTCTTTTACTAACATTAACACTTGCGCTGAGGCATCTTTTATGCTCATTTCTTGTCTTTAATGATTTATTCTGGGTTTTATATTGTTTACTTGAAGAAAATGAACAACAATACACACCATGGAATCATTTTTCTTTGATTCGTGTCGAGTGAGATTTTCACCTAGAACCCAAAGGGGGGGGTATTGGCACTTTTCATGGAAAAATGTGAAAAATTAAAATTTCTAAAAATGAAATAAATGCCTTCTATACACCTCAAACATTCACTCTATAATGGAAGATTGTTGTTTTTCGCAATATTTTTGGAAATTTGGGCTCTTTTACTAACATTAACACTTGCGCTGAGGCATCTTTTATGCTCATTTCTTGTCTTTAATGATTTATTCTGGGTTTTATTTTGTTTATTTGAAGAAAATGAACAACAATACAAACCATGGAAACATTTTTGTTTGATTCGTGTCGATTGAGATTTTCACCTAGAACCCAAAGGGGGGGGGGTATTGGCACTTTTCATTGAAAAATGTTAAAAATTAAAATTTCAAATAATGAAATAAATGCCTTCTATACACCTCAAACATTCACTCTATAATGGAAGATTGTTGTTTTTCGCAATATTTTTGGAAATTTGGGCTCTTTTACTAACATTAACACCTGTGCTGAGGCATCTTTTATGCTCATTTCTTGTCTTTAATGATTTATTCTGGGTTTTATTTTGTTTATTTGATGAAAATGAACAACAATACACACCATGGAAACATTTTTGTTTGATTCGTGTCGAGTGAGATTTTCACCTATAACCCAAAGGGGGGGGTATTGGCACTTTTCATGGAAAATTTCACCGAAATGCTCATGGATTTGGGGTGGGAATCATTGGCTGAGAGACGATTCAATGCAAGATTGAAATTATTAAATAAATTTAGATCCGCATGTTTCAGCACCGAGGTCTCGCAAATTATTTGTACTCCTACATACATTGGTCGCTTGGATCATGCATATAAAATTCGGGAAATAGATGCCAGAACTAGCCGACTCAAGGACTCCTTCTTCCCACGGACAATACGGGATAGCAACTGCAGGGTTATAGATAGCAAAAATTCCACTTGCCACCCTCAGCGTCTAAAAAATAATTAGTTCTACTTAAATGCATGCTCTTCCACTAACCTTATGTGTTTTGCTATAATAACCCATTCTTTCCGAATGACCTCATTCATGTTCTGTTCATCTGTTTTTAAGTTTCCCTTTCAATCCCTCGTCCCTCTCCGCGGGGGCAAATTCCTGCTACCTGCAACGTTGGGACGCATTCCCTGCCATTTAGAGACTCTTTGGGGGAAGAGTGTTTCGTGGTGCATTTTCATGTGGTAGTGATGTTTCAATTTCTTGCTTGTTGTGTCCTGGCTTCCGTGTTGTAGGATGGCTTTCGTGCTGCATCATGGGGTGCAGTTTTTTAGTTGTTTTGCGGTATATGTGTTTGCATGAGTATTGGATGAAGGGATTTTTGCATGAGTGTGTGCGCTGCTGTGGGTGTAATTTTCCGTGTTGTTTTTTTGCATGTGGTATTTTTCTTTTTTACGGTTGGTGACCTAAAACCCCCCGCCACACGCCCTTGCGGCGGCTTGCGGGGTATTATGTAGATGTAGATGTAGATGTAGAAAAATGTGAAAAATTAAAATTTCTAAAAATGAAATAAATGCCTTCTATACACCTCAAACATTCACTCTATAATGGAAGATTGTTGTTTTTCGCAATATTTTTGGAAATTTGGGCTCTTTTACTAACATTAACACTTGCGCTGAGGCATCTTTTATGCTCATTTCTTGTCTTTAATGATTTATTCTGGGTTTTATATTGTTTACTTGAAGAAAATGAACAACAATACACACCATGGAATCATTTTTCTTTGATTCGTGTCGAGTGAGATTTTCACCTAGAATCCAAAGTAGGGGGTATTGGCACTTTTCATGGAAAAATGTGAAAAATTAAAATTTCTAAAAATGAAATAAATGCCTTCTATACACCTCAAACATTCACTCTATAATGGAAGATTGTTGTTTTTCGCAATATTTTTGGAAATTTGGGCTCTTTTACTAACATTAACACTTGCGCTGAGGCATCTTTTATGCTCATTTCTTGTCTTTAATGATTTATTCTGGGTTTTATATTGTTTACTTGAAGAAAATGAACAACAATACACACCATGGAATCATTTTTCTTTGATTCGTGTCGAGTGAGATTTTCACCTAGAACCCAAAGGGGGGGGTATTGGCACTTTTCATGGAAAAATGTGAAAAATTAAAATTTCTAAAAATGAAATAAATGCCTTCTATACACCTCAAACATTCACTCTATAATGGAAGATTGTTGTTTTTCGCAATATTTTTGGAAATTTGGGCTCTTTTACTAACATTAACACTTGCGCTGAGGCATCTTTTATGCTCATTTCTTGTCTTTAATGATTTATTCTGGGTTTTATATTGTTCACTTGAAGAAAATGAACCACAATACACACCATGGAATCATTTTTCTTTGATTCGTGTCGAGTGAGATTTTCACCTAGAACCCAAAGGGGGGGGTATTGGCACTTTTCATGGAAAAATGTGAAAAATTAAAATTTCTAAAAATGAAATAAATGCCTTCTATACACCTCAAACATTCACTCTTTAATGGAAGATTGTTGTTTTTCGCAATATTTTTGGAAATTTGGGCTCTTTTACTAACATTAACACTTGCGCTGAGGCATCTTTTATGCTCATTTCTTGTCTTTAATGATTTATTTTGGGTTTTATATTGTTTACTTGAAGAAAATGAACAACAATACACACCATGGAATCATTTTTCTTTGATTCGTGTCGAGTGAGATTTTCACCTAGAACCCAAAAGGGGGGGTATTGGCACTTTTCATGGAAAAATGTGAAAAATTAAAATTTCTAAAAATGAAATAAATGCCTTCTATACACCTCAAACATTCACTCTACAATGGAAGATTGTTGTTTTTCGCAATATTTTTGGAAATTTGGGCTCTTTTACTAACATTAACACTTGCGCTGAGGCATCTTTTATGCTCATTTCTTGTCTTTAATGATTTATTCTGGGTTTTATATTGTTTACTTGAAGAAAATGAACAACAATACACACCATGGAATCATTTTTCTTTGATTCGTGTCGAGTGAGATTTTCACCCTTAACCCAAAGGGGGGGGTATTGGCACTTTTCATGGAAAAATGTGAAAAATTAAAATTTCTAAAAATGAAATAAATGCCTTCTATACACCTCAAACATTCACTCTATAATGGAAGATTGTTGTTTTTCGCAATATTTTTGGAAATTTGGGCTCTTTTACTAACATTAACACTTGCGCTGAGGCATCTTTTATGCTCATTTCTTGTCTTTAATGATTTATTCTGGGTTTTATTTTGTTTATTTGATGATAATGAACAACAATACACACCATGGAATCATTTTTCTTTGATTCGTGTCGAGTGAGATTTTCACCTAGAACCCAAAGGGGGGGGTATTGGCACTTTTCATGGAAAAATGTGAAAAATTTAAATTTCTTAAAATGAAATAAATGCCCTCTATACACCTCAAACATTCACTCTATAATGGAAGATTGTTGTTTTTCGCAATATTTTTGGAAATTTGGGCTCTTTTACTAACATTAACACTTGCGCTGAGGCATCTTTTATGCTCATTTCTTGTCTTTAATGATTTATTATGGGTTTTATATTGTTTACTTGAAGAAAATGAACAACAATCCACACCATGGAATCATTTTTCTTTGATTCGTGTCGAGTGAGATTTTCACCTAGAACCCAAAGGGGGGAGTATTGGCACTTTTCATGGAAAAATGTGAAAAATTAAAATTCCTAAAAATGAAATAAATGCCTTCTATACACCTCAAACATTCACTCTATAATGGAAGATTGTTGTTTTTCGCAATATTTTTGGAAATTTGGGCTCTTTTACTAACATTAACACTTGCGCTGAGGCATCTTTTATGCTCATTTCTTGTCTTTAATGATTTATTCTGGGTTTTATATTGTTTACTTGAAGAAATTGAACAACAATACACACCATGGAATCATTTTTCTTTGATTCGTGTCGAGTGAGATTTTCACCTAGAACCCAAAGGGGGGGGTATTGGCACTTTTCATGGAAAAATGTGAAAAATTAAAATTTCTAAAAATGAAATAAATGCCTTCTATACACCTCAAACATTCACTCTATAATGGAAGATTGTTGTTTTTCGCAATATTTTTGGAAATTTGGGCTCTTTTACTAACATTAACACTTGCGCTGAGGCATCTTTTATGCTCATTTCTTGTCTTTAATGATTTATTCTGGGTTTTATTTTGTTTATTTGATGAAAATGAACAACAATACACACCATGGAAACATTTTTGTTTGATTCGTGTCGAGTGAGATTTTCACCTGTAACCCAAAGGGGGGGGTATTGGCACTTTTCATGAAAAAATGTGAAAAATTAAAATTTCTAAAAATGAAATAAATGCCTTCTATACACCTCAAACATTCACTCTATAATGGAAGATTGTTGTTTTTCGCAATATTTTTGGAAATTTGGGCTCTTTTACTAACATTAACACTTGCGCTGAGGCATCTTTTATGCTCATTTCTTGTCTTTAATGATTTATTCTGGGTTTTATTTTGTTTATTTGATGAAAATGAACAACAATACACAGCATGGACACATTTTTGTTTGATTCGTGTCGAGTGAGATTTTCACCTAGAACCCAAAGGGGGGGTATTGGCACTTTTCATGGAAAAATGTGAAAAATTAAAATTCCTAAAAATGAAATAAATGCCTTCTATACACCTCAAACATTCACTCTATAATGGAAGATTGTTGTTTTTCGCAATATTTTTGGAAATTTGGGCTCTTTTACTAACATTAACACTTGCGCTGAGGCATCTTTTATGCTCATTTCTTGTCTTTAATGATTTATTCTGGGTTTTATATTGTTTACTTGAAGAAAATGTACAACAATACACACCATGGAATCATTTTTCTTTGATTCGTGTCGAGTGAGATTTTCACCTAGAACCCAAAGGGGGGGGTATTGGCACTTTTCATGGAAAAATGTGAAAAATTAAAATTTCTAAAAATGAAATAAAAGCCTTCTATACACCTCAAACATTCACTCTATAATGGAAGATTGTTGTTTTTCGCAATATTTTTGGAAATTTTGGCTCTTTTACTAACATTAACACCTGCGCTGAGGCATCTTTTATGCTCATTTCTTGTCTTTAATGATTTATTCTGGGTTTTATTTTGTTTTTTTGATGAAAATGAACAACAATACACAGCATGGAAACATTTTTGTTTGATTCGTGTCGAGTGAGATTTTCACCTAGAACCCAAAGGGGGGGGGGGTATTGGCACTTTTCATGGAAAAATGTGAAAAATTAAAATTTCTAAAAATGAAATAAATGCCTTCTATACACCTCAAACATTCACTCTATAATGGAAGATTGTTGTTTTTCGCAATATTTTTGGAAATTTGGGCTCTTTTACTAACATTAACACTTGCGCTGAGGCATCTTTTATGCTCATTTCTTGTCTTTAATGATTTATTCTGGGTTTTATTTTGTTTATTTGATGAAAATGAACAACAATACACAGCATGGAAACATTTTTGTTTGATTCGTGTCGAGTGAGATTTTCACCTAGAATCAAAGGGGGGGGTATTGGCACTTTTCATGGAAAAATGTGAAAAATTAAAATTTCTAAAAATGAAATAAATGCCTTCTATACACCTCAAACATTCACTCTATAATGGAAGATTGTTGTTTTTCGCAATATTTTTGGAAATTTGGGCTCTTTTACTAACATTAACACTTGCGCTGAGGCATCTTTTATGCTCATTTCTTGTCTTTAATGATTTATTCTGGGTTTTATATTGTTTACTTGAAGAAAATGAACAACAATACACACCATGGAATCATTTTTCTTTGATTCGTGTCGAGTGAGATTTTCACCTAGAACCCAAAGGGGGGGGGGGTATTGGCACTTTTCATGGAAAAATGTGAAAAATTAAAATTCCTAAAAATGAAATAAATGCCTTCTATACACCTCAAACATTCACTCTATAATGGAAGATTGTTGTTTTTCGCAATATTTTTGGAAATTTGGGCTCTTTTACTAACATTAACACTTGCGCTGAGGCATCTTTTATGCTCATTTCTTGTCTTTAATGATTTATTCTGGGTTTTATATTGTTTACTTGAAGAAAATGAACAACAATACACACCATGGAATCATTTTTCTTTGATTCGTGTCGAGTGAGATTTTCACCTAGAACCCAAAGGGGGGGGTATTGGCACTTTTCATGGAAAAATGTGAAAAATTAAAATTTCTAAAAATGAAATAAATGCCTTCTATACACCTCAAACATTCACTCTATAATGGAAGATTGTTGTTTTTCGCAATATTTTTGGAAATTTGGGCTCTTTTACTAACATTAACACTTGCGCTGAGGCATCTTTTATGCTCATTTCTTGTCTTTAATGATTTATTCTGGGTTTTATATTGTTTACTTGAAGAAAATGAACAACAATACACACCATGGAATCATTTTCCTTTGATTCGTGTCGAGTGAGATTTTCACCTAGAACCCAAAGGGGGGGGTATTGGCACTTTTCATGGAAAAATGTGAAAAATTAAAATTTCTAAAAATGAAATAAATGCCTTCTATACACCTCAAACATTCACTCTATAATGGAAGATTGTTGTTTTTCGCAATATTTTTGGAAATTTGGGCTCTTTTACTAACATTAACACTTGCGCTGAGGCATCTTTTATGCTCATTTCTTGTCTTTAATGATTTATTCTGGGTTTTATTTTGTTTATTTGATGAAAATGAACATTAATACACACCATCGAAACATTTTTGTTTGATTCGTGTCGAGTGAGATTTTCACCTAGAACCCAAAAGGGGGGGGTATTGGCACTTTTCATGGAAAAATGTGAAAAATTAAAATTTCTAAAAATGAAATAAATGCCTTCTATACACCTCAAACATTCACTCTATAATGGAAGATTGTTGTTTTTCGCAATATTTTTGGAAATTTGGGCTCTTTTACTAACATTAACACTTGCGCTGAGGCATCTTTTATGCTCATTTCTCGTCTTTAATGATTTATTCTGGGTTTTTTTATTGTTTACTTGAAGAAAATGAACAACAATACACACCATGGAATCATTTTTCTTTGATTCGCGTCGAGTGAGATTTTCACCTAGAACCCAAAGGGGGGGTATTGGCACTTTTCATGGAAAAATGTGAAAAATTAAAATTCCTAAAAATGAAATAAATGCCTTCTATACACCTCAAACATTCACTCTATAATGGAAGATTGTTGTTTTTCGCAATATTTTTGGAAATTTGGGCTCTTTTACTAACATTAACACTTGCGCTGAGGCATCTTTTATGCTCATTTCTTGTCTTTAATGATTTATTCTGGGTTTTATTTTGTTTATTTGATGAAAATGAACAACAATACACAGCATGGAAACATTTTTGTTTGATTCGTGTCGAGTGAGATTTTCACCTAGAACCCAAAGGGGTATTGGCACTTTTCATGGAAAAATGTGAAAAATTAAAATTTCTAAAAATGAAATAAATGCCTTCTATACACCTCAAACATTCACTCTATAATGGAAGATTGTTGTTTTTCGCAATATTTTTGGAAATTTGGGCTCTTTTACTAACATTAACACTTGCGCTGAGGCATCTTTTATGCTCATTTCTTGTCTTTAATGATTTATTCTGGGTTTTATATTGTTTACTGGAAGAAAATGAACAACAATACACACCATGGAATCATTTTTCTTTGATTCGTGTCGAGTGAGATTTTCACCTAGAACCCAAAGGGGGGGGTATTGGCACTTTTCATGGAAAAATGTGAAAAATTAAAATTCCTAAAAATGAAATAAATGCCTTCTATACACCTCAAACATTCACTCTATAATGGAAGATTGTTGTTTTTCGCAATATTTTTGGAAATTTGGGCTCTTTTACTAACATTAACACTTGCGCTGAGGCATCTTTTATGCTCATTTCTTGTCTTTAATGATTTATTCTGGGTTTTATATTGTTTACTTGAAGAAAATGAACAACAATACACACCATGGAATCATTTTTCTTTGATTCGTGTCGAGTGAGATTTTCACCTAGAACCCAAAGGGGGGGGTATTGGCACTTTTCATGGAAAAATGTGAAAAATTAAAATTCCTAAAAATGAAATAAATGCCTTCTATACACCTCAAACATTCACTCTATAATGGAAGATTGTTGTTTTTCGCAATATTTTTGGAAATTTGGGCTCTTTTACTAACATTAACACTTGCGCTGAGGCATCTTTTATGCTCATTTCTTGTCTTTAATGATTTATTCTGGGTTTTATATTGTTTACTTGAAGAAAATGAACAACAATACACAACATGGAATCATTTTTCTTTGATTCGTGTCGAGTGAGATTTTCACCTAGAACCCAAAGGGGGGGGTATTGGCACTTTTCATGGAAAAATGTGAAAAATTAAAATTTCTAAAAATGAAATAAATGCCTTCTATACACCTCAAACATTCACTCTATAATGGAAGATTGTTGTTTTTCGCAATATTTTTGGAAATTTGGGCTCTTTTACTAACATTAACACTTGCGCTGAGGCATCTTTTATGCTCATTTCTTGTCTTTAATGATTTATTCTGGGTTTTATTTTGTTTATTTGATGAAAATGAACAACAATACACACCATGAAAACATTTTTGTTTGATTCGTGTCGAGTGAGATTTTCACCTATAACCCAAAGGGGGGGGTATTGGCACTTTTCATGGAAAAATGTGAAAAATTAAAATTCCTAAAAATGAAATAAATGCCTTCTATACACCTCAAACATTCACTCTATAATGGAAGATTGTTGTTTTTCGCAATATTTTTGGAAATTTGGGCTCTTTTACTAACATTAACACTTGCGCTGAGGCATCTTTTATGCTCATTTCTTGTCTTTAATGATTTATTCTGGGTTTTATATTGTTTACTTGAAGAAAATGAACAACAATACACACCATGGAATCATTTTTCTTTGATTCGTGTCGAGTGAGATTTTCACCTAGAACCCAAAAGGGGGGGGTATTGGCACTTTTCATGGAAAAATGTGAAAAATTAAAATTTCTAAAAATGAAATAAATGCCTTCTATACACCTCAAACATTCACTCTATAATGGAAGATTGTTGTTTTTCGCAATATTTTTGGAAATTTGGGCTCTTTTACTAACATTAACACTTGCGCTGAGGCATCTTTTATGCTCATTTCTCGTCTTTAATGATTTATTCTGGGTTTTTTTATTGTTTACTTGAAGAAAATGAACAACAATACACACCATGGAATCATTTTTCTTTGATTCGCGTCGAGTGAGATTTTCACCTAGAACCCAAAGGGGGGGGTATTGGCACTTTTCATGGAAAAAAGTGAAAAATTAAAATTCCTAAAAATGAAATAAATGCCTTCTATACACCTCAAACATTCACTCTATAATGGAAGATTGTTGTTTTTCGCAATATTTTTGGAAATTTGGGCTCTTTTACTAACATTAACACTTGCGCTGAGGCATCTTTTATGCTCATTTCTTGTCTTTAATGATTTATTCTGGGTTTTATTTTGTTTATTTGATGAAAATGAACAACAATACACAGCATGGAAACATTTTTGTTTGATTCGTGTCGAGTGAGATTTTCACCTAGAACCCAAAGGGGGGGGTATTGGCACTTTTCATGGAAAAATGTGAAAAATTAAAATTCCTAAAAATGAAATAAATGCCTTCTATACACCTCAAACATTCACTCTATAATGGAAGATTGTTGTTTTTCGCAATATTTTTGGAAATTTGGGCTCTTTTACTAACATTAACACTTGCGCTGAGGCATCTTTTATGCTCATTTCTTGTCTTTAATGATTTATTCTGGGTTTTATTTTGTTTATTTGATGAAAATGAACAACAATACACACCATGAAAACATTTTTGTTTGATTCGTGTCGAGTGAGATTTTCACCTAGAACCCAAAGGGGGGGGGTATTGGCACTTTTCATGGAAAAATGTGAAAAATTAAAATTTCTAAAAATGAAATAAATGCCTTCTATACACCTCAAACATTCACTCTATAATGGAAGATTGTTGTTTTTCGCAATATTTTTGGAAATTTGGGCTCTTTTACTAACATTAACACTTGCGCTGAGGCATCTTTTATGCTCATTTCTTGTCTTTAATGATTTATTATGGGTTTTATATTGTTTACTTGAAGAAAATGAACAACAATCCACACCATGGAATCATTTTTCTTTGATTCGTGTCGAGTGAGATTTTCACCTAGAACCCAAAGGGGGGAGTATTGGCACTTTTCATGGAAAAATGTGAAAAATTAAAATTCCTAAAAATGAAATAAATGCCTTCTATACACCTCAAACATTCACTCTATAATGGAAGATTGTTGTTTTTCGCAATATTTTTGGAAATTTGGGCTCTTTTACTAACATTAACACTTGCGCTGAGGCATCTTTTATGCTCATTTCTTGTCTTTAATGATTTATTCTGGGTTTTATATTGTTTACTTGAAGAAATTGAACAACAATACACACCATGGAATCATTTTTCTTCGATTCGTGTCGAGTGAGATTTTCACCTAGAACCCAAAGGGTATATTGGCACTTTTCATGGAAAAATGTGAAAAATTAAAATTTCTAAAAATGAAATAAATGCCTTCTATACACCTCAAACATTCACTCTATAATGGAAGATTGTTGTTTTTCGCAATATTTTTGGAAATTTGGGCTCTTTTACAAACATTAACACTTGCGCTGAGGCATCTTTTATGCTCATTTCTTGTGTTTAATGATTTATTCTGGGTTTTATTTTGTTTATTTGATGAAAATGAACATTAATACACACCATCGAAACATTTTTGTTTGATTCGTGTCGAGTGAGATTTTCACCTAGAACCCAAAAGGGGGGGTATTGGCACTTTTCATGGAAAAATGTGAAAAATTAAAATTTCTAAAAATGAAATAAATGCCTTCTAAACACCTCAAACATTCACTCTATAATGGAAGATTGTTGTTTTTCGCAATATTTTTGGAAATTTGGGCTCTTTTACTAACATTAACACTTGCGCTGAGGCATCTTTTATGCTCATTTCTTGTCTTTAATGATTTATTCTGGGTTTTATTTTGTTTATTTGATGAAAATGAACAACAATACACAGCATGGAAACATTTTTGTTTGATTCGTGTCGAGTGAGATTTTCACCTAGAATCAAAGGGGGGGGTATTGGCACTTTTCATGGAAAAATGTGAAAAATTAAAATTTCTAAAAATGAAATAAATGCCTTCTCTACACCTCAAACATTCACTCTATAATGGAAGATTGTTGTTTTTCGCAATATTTTTGGAAATTTGGGCTCTTTTACTAACATTAACACTTGCGCTGAGGCATCTTTTATGCTCATTTCTTGTCTTTAATGATTTATTCTGGGTTTTATATTGTTTCTTTGAAGAAAATGAACAACAATACACACCATGGAATCATTTTTCTTTGATTCGCGTCGAGTGAGATTTTCACCTAGAACCCAAAGGGGGGGTAATTGGCACTTTTCATGGAAAAATGTGAAAAATTAAAATTTCTAAAAATGAAATAAATGCCTTCTATACACCTCAAACATTCACTCTATAATGGAAGATTGTTGTTTTTCGCAATATTTTTGGAAATTTGGGCTCTTTTACTAACATTAACACTTGCGCTGAGGCATCTTTTATGCTCATTTCTTGTCTTTAATGATTTATTCTGGGTTTTATATTGTTTACTTGAAGAAAATGAACAACAATACACACCATGGAATCATTTTTCTTTGTTTCGCGTCGAGTGAGATTTTCACCTAGAACCCAAAGGGGGGAGTATTGGCACTTTTCATGGAAAAATGTGAAAAATTAAAATTCCTAAAAATGAAATAAATGCCTTCTATACACCTCAAACATTCACTCTATAATGGAAGATTGTTGTTTTTCGCAATATTTTTGGAAATTTGGGCTCTTTTACTAACATTAACACTTGCGCTGAGGCATCTTTTATGCTCATTTCTTGTCTTTAATGATTTATTCTGGGTTTTATATTGTTTACTTGAAGAAAATGAACAACAATACACACCATGGAATCATTTTTCTTTGATTCGTGTCGAGTGAGATTTTCACCTAGAACCCAAAGGGGGGGGTATTGGCACTTTTCATGGAAAAATGTGAAAAATTAAAATTTCTAAAAATGAAATAAATGCCTTCTATACACCTCAAACATTCACTCTATAATGGAAGATTGTTGTTTTTCGCAATATTTTTGGAAATTTGGGCTCTTTTACTAACATTAACACTTGCGCTGAGGCATCTTTTATGCTCATTTCTTGTCTTTAATGATTTATTCTGGGTTTTATATTGTTTACTTGAAGAAAATGAACAACAATACACACCATGGAATCATTTTTCTTTGATTCGTGTCGAGTGAGATTTTCACCTAGAACCCAAAGGGGGGGGTATTGGCACTTTTCATGGAAAAATGTGAAAAATTAAAATTTCTAAAAATGAAATAAATGCCTTCTATACACCTCAAACATTCACTCTATAATGGAAGATTGTTGTTTTTCGCAATATTTTTGGAAATTTGGGCTCTTTTACTAACATTAACACTTGCGCTGAGGCATCTTTTATGCTCATTTCTTGTCTTTAATGATTTATTCTGGGTTTTATATTGTTTACTTGAAGAAAATGAACAACAATACACACCATGGAATCATTTTTGTTTGATTCGTGTCGAGTGAGATTTTCACCTAGAACCCAAAGGGGGGGGTATTGGCACTTTTAATGGAAAAATGTGAAAAATTAAAATTTCTAAAAATGAAATAAATGCCTTCTATACACCTCAAACATTCACTCTATAATGGAAGATTGTTGTTTTTCGCAATATTTTTGGAAATTTGGGCTCTTTTACTAACATTAACACTTGCGCTGAGGCATCTTTTATGCTCATTTCTTGTCTTTAATGATTTATTCTGGGTTTTATTTTGTTTTTTTGATGAAAATGAACAACAATACACAGCATGGAAACATTTTTGTTTGATTCGTGTCGAGTGAGATTTTCACCTAGAACCCAAAGGGGTATTGGCACTTTTCATGGAAAAATGTGAAAAATTAAAATTTCTAAAATGAAATAAATGCCTTCTATACACCTCAAACATTCACTCTATAATGGAAGATTGTTGTTTTTCGCAATATTTTTGGAAATTTGGGCTCTTTTACTAACATTAACACTTGCGCTGAGGCATCTTTTATGCTCATTTCTTGTCTTTAATGATTTATTCTGGGTTTTATATTGTTTTTTGAAGAAAATGAACAACAATACACACCATGGAATCATTTTTCTTTGATTCGTGTCGAGTGAGATTTTCACCTAGAACCCAAAGGGGGGGGTATTGGCACTTTTCATGGAAAAATGTGAAAAATTAAAATTTCTAAAAATGAAATAAATGCCTTCTATACACCTCAAACATTCACTCTATAATGGAAGATTGTTGTTTTTCGCAATATTTTTGGAAATTTGGGCTCTTTTACTAACATTAACACTTGCGCTGAGGCATCTTTTATGCTCATTTCTTGTCTTTAATGATTTATTCTGGGTTTTATTTTGTTTATTTGATGAAAATGAACAACAATACACACCATGGAAACATTTTTGTTTGATTCGTGTCGAGTGAGATTTTCACCTTTAACCCAAAGGGGGGGGTATGGGCACTTTTCATGGAAAAATGTGAAAAATTAAAATTTCAAATAATGAAATAAATGCCTTCTATACACCTCAAACATTCACTCTATAATGGAAGATTGTTGTTTTTCGCAATGTTTTTGGAAATTTTGGCTCTTTTACTAACATTAACACTTGCGCTGAGGCATCTTTTATGCTCATTTCTTGTCTTAAATGATTTATTCTGAGTTTTATTTTGTTTATTTGAAGAAAATGAACAACAATACAAACCATGGAAACATTTTTGTTTGATTCGTGTCGATTGAGATTTTCACCTAGAACCCAAAGGGGGGGGTATTGGCACTTTTCATTGAAAAATGTTAAAAATTAAAATTTCAAATAATGAAATAAATGCCTTCTATACACCTCAAACATTCACTCTATAATGGAAGATTGTTGTTTTTCGCAATATTTTTGGAAATTTGGGCTCTTTTACTAACATTAACACTTGCGCTGAGGCATCTTTTATGCTCATTTCTTGTCTTTAATGATTTATTCTGGGTTTTATTTTGTTTATTTGATGAAAATGAACATTAATACACACCATCGAAACATTTTTGTTTGATTCGTGTCGAGTGAGATTTTCACCTAGAACCCAAAAGGGGGGGTATTGGCACTTTTCATGGAAAAATGTGAAAAATTAAAATTTCTAAAAATGAAATAAATGCCTTCTATACACCTCAAACATTCACTCTATAATGGAAGATTGTTGTTTTTCGCAATATTTTTGGAAATTTGGGCTCTTTTACTAACATTAACACTTGCGCTGAGGCATCTTTTATGCTCATTTCTTGTCTTTAATGATTTATTCTGGGTTTTATATTGTTTTTTGAAGAAAATGAACAACAATACACACCATGGAATCATTTTTCTTTGATTCGTGTCGAGTGAGATTTTCACCTAGAACCCAAAGGGGGGGGTATTGGCACTTTTCATGGAAAAATGTGAAAAATTAAAATTTCTAAAAATGAAATAAATGCCTTCTATACACCTCAAACATTCACTCTATAATGGAAGATTGTTGTTTTTCGCAATATTTTTGGAAATTTGGGCTCTTTTACTAACATTAACACTTGCGCTGAGGCATCTTTTATGCTCATTTCTTGTCTTTAATGATTTATTCTGGGTTTTATTTTGTTTATTTGATGAAAATGAACAACAATACTCACCATGGAAACATTTTTGTTTGATTCGTGTCGAGTGAGATTTTCACCTTTAACCCAAAGGGGGGGGTATGGGCACTTTTCATGGAAAAATGTGAAAAATTAAAATTTCAAATAATGAAATAAATGCCTTCTATACACCTCAAACATTCACTCTATAATGGAAGATTGTTGTTTTTCGCAATGTTTTTGGAAATTTTGGCTCTTTTACTAACATTAACACTTGCGCTGAGGCATCTTTTATGCTCATTTCTTGTCTTAAATGATTTATTCTGGGTTTTTTTTTGTTTATTTGAAGAAAATGAACAACAATACAAACCATGGAAACATTTTTGTTTGATTCGTGTCGATTGAGATTTTCACCTAGAACCCAAAGGGGGGGGTATTGGCACTTTTCATTGAAAAATGTTAAAAATTAAAATTTCAAATAATGAAATAAATGCCTTCTATACACCTCAAACATTCACTCTATAATGGAAGATTGTTTTTTTTCGCAATGTTTTTGGAAATTTGGGCTCTTTTACTAACATTAACACTTGCGCTGAGGCATCTTTTATGCTCATTTCTTGTCTTTATTGATTTATTCTGGGTTTTATTTTGTTTATTTGATGAAAATGAACAACAATACACACCATGGAAACATTTTTGTTTGAATCGTGTCGAGAGAGATTTTCACCTAGAACCCAAAGGGGGGGGTATTGGCACTTTTCATGGAAAAATGTGAAAAATTAAAATTTCTAAAAATGAAATAAATGCCTTCTATACACCTCAAACATTCACTCTATAATGGAAGATTGTTGTTTTTCGCAATATTTTTGGAAATTTGGGCTCTTTTACTAACATTAACACTTGCGCTGAGGCATCTTTTATGCTCATTTCTTGTCTTTAATGATTTATTCTGGGTTTTATATTGTTTTTTGAAGAAAATGAACAACAATACACACCATGGAATCATTTTTCTTTGATTCGTGTCGAGTGAGATTTTCACCTAGAACCCAAAGGGGGGGGTATTGGCACTTTTCATGGAAAAATGTGAAAAATTAAAATTTCTAAAAATGAAATAAATGCCTTCTATACACCTCAAACATTCACTCTATAATGGAAGATTGTTGTTTTTCGCAATATTTTTGGAAATTTGGGCTCTTTTACTAACATTAACACTTGCGCTGAGGCATCTTTTATGCTCATTTCTTGTCTTTAATGATTTATTCTGGGTTTTATTTTGTTTATTTGATGAAAATGAACAACAATACACACCATGGAAACATTTTTGTTTGATTCGTGTCGAGTGAGATTTTCACCTTTAACCCAAAGGGGGGGGTATGGGCACTTTTCATGGAAAAATGTTAAAAATTAAAATTTCAAATAATGAAATAAATGCCTTCGATACACCTCAAACATTCACTCTATAATGGAAGATTGTTGTTTTTCGCAATGTTTTTGGAAATTTTGGCTCTTTTACTAACATTAACACTTGCGCTGAGGCATCTTTTATGCTCATTTCTTGTCTTAAATGATTTATTCTGGGTTTTATTTTGTTTATTTGAAGAAAATGAACAACAATACAAACCATGGAAACATTTTTGTTTGATTCGTGTCGATTGAGATTTTCACCTAGAACCCAAAGGGGGGGGTATTGGCACTTTTCATTGAAAAATGTTAAAAATTAAAATTTCAAATAATGAAATAAATGCCTTCTATACACCTCAAACATTCACTCTATAATGGAAGATTGTTGTTTTTCGCAATATTTTTGGAAATTTGGGCTCTTTTACTAACATTAACACTTGCGCTGAGGCATCTTTTATGCTCATTTCTTGTCTTTAATGATTTATTCTGGGTTTTATTTTGTTTATTTGATGAAAATGAACATTAATACACACCATCGAAACATTTTTGTTTGATTCGTGTCGAGTGAGATTTTCACCTAGAACCCAAAAGGGGGGGTATTGGCACTTTTCATGGAAAAATGTGAAAAATTAAAATTTCTAAAAATGAAATAAATGCCTTCTATACACCTCAAACATTCACTCTATAATGGAAGATTGTTGTTTTTCGCAATATTTTTGGAAATTTGGGCTCTTTTACTAACATTAACACTTGCGCTGAGGCATCTTTTATGCTCATTTCTTGTCTTTAATGATTTATTCTGGGTTTTATATTGTTTTTTGAAGAAAATGAACAACAATACACACCATGGAATCATTTTTCTTTGATTCGTGTCGAGTGAGATTTTCACCTAGAACCCAAAGGGGGGGGTATTGGCACTTTTCATGGAAAAATGTGAAAAATTAAAATTTCTAAAAATGAAATAAATGCCTTCTATACACCTCAAACATTCACTCTATAATGGAAGATTGTTGTTTTTCGCAATGTTTTTGGAAATTTGGGCTCTTTTACTAACATTAACACTTGCGCTGAGGCATCTTTTATGCTCATTTCTTGTCTTTAATGATTTATTCTGGGTTTTATTTTGTTTATTTGATGAAAATGAACAACAATACACACCATGGAAACATTTTTGTTTGATTCGTGTCGAGTGAGATTTTCACCTTTAACCCAAAGGGGGGGGTATGGGCACTTTTCATGGAAAAATGTGAAAAATTAAAATTTCAAATAATGAAATAAATGCCTTCTATACACCTCAAACATTCACTCTATAATGGAAGATTGTTGTTTTTCGCAATGTTTTTGGAAATTTTGGCTCTTTTACTAACATTAACACTTGCGCTGAGGCATCTTTTATGCTCATTTCTTGTCTTAAATGATTTATTCTGGGTTTTATTTTGTTTATTTGAAGAAAATGAACAACAATACAAACCATGGAAACATTTTTGTTTGAATTGTGTCGATTGAGATTTTCACCTAGAACCCAAAGGGGGGGGGGTATTGGCACTTTTCATTGAAAAATGTTAAAAATTAAAATTTCAAATAATGAAATAAATGCCTTCTATACACCTCAAACATTCACTCTATAATGGAAGATTGTTGTTTTTCGCAATGTTTTTGGAAATTTGGGCTCTTTTACTAACATTAACACTTGCGCTGAGGCATCTTTTATGCTCATTTCTTGTCTTTATTGATTTATTCTGGGTTTTATTTTGTTTATTTGATGAAAATGAACAACAATACACACCATGGAAACATTTTTGTTTGAATCGTGTCGAGAGAGATTTTCACCTAGAACCCAAAGGGGGGGGTATTGGCACTTTTCATGGAAAAATGTGAAAAATTAAAATTCCTAAAAATGAAATAAATGCCTTCTATACACCTCAAACATTCACTCTATAATGGAAGATTGTTGTTTTTCGCAATATTTTTGGAAATTTGGGCTCTTTTACTAACATTAACACTTGCGCTGAGGCATCTTTTATGCTCATTTCTTGTCTTTAATGATTTATTCTGGGTTTTATTTTGTTTATTTGATGAAAATGAACATTAATACACACCATCGAAACATTTTTGTTTGATTCGTGTCGAGTGAGATTTTCACCTAGAACCCAAAAGGGGGGGTATTGGCACTTTTCATGGAAAAATGTGAAAAATTAAAATTTCTAAAAATGAAATAAATGCCTTCTATACACCTCAAACATTCACTCTATAATGGAAGATTGTTGTTTTTCGCAATATTTTTGGAAATTTGGGCTCTTTTACTAACATTAACACTTGCGCTGGGGCATCTTTTATGCTCATTTCTTGTCTTTAATGATTTATTCTGGGTTTTATTTTGTTTATTTGATGAAAATGAACAACAATACACAGCATGGAAACATTTTTGTTTGATTCGTGTCGAGTGAGATTTTCACCTAGAACCCAAAGGGGGGGGTATTGGCACTTTTCATGGAAAAATGTGAAAAATTAAAATTTCTAAAAATGAAATAAATGCCTTCTATACACCTCAAACATTCACTCTATAATGGAAGATTGTTGTTTTTCGCAATATTTTTGGAAATTTGGGCTCTTTTACTAACATTAACACTTGCGCTGAGGCATCTTTTATGCTCATTTCTTGTCTTTAATGATTTATTCTGGGTTTTATTTTGTTTATTTGATGAAAATGAACAACAATACACAGCATGGAAACATTTTTGTTTGATTCGTGTCGATTGAGATTTTCACCTAGAACCCAAAGGGGGGGTATTGGCACTTTTCATGGAAAAATGTGAAAAATTAAAATTTCTAAAAATGAAATAAATGCCTTCTATACACCTCAAACATTCACTCTATAATGGAAGATTGTTGTTTTTCGCAATATTTTTGGAAATTTGGGCTCTTTTACTAACATTAACACTTGCGCTGAGGCATCTTTTATGCTCATTTCTTGTCTTTAATGATTTATTCTGGGTTTTATATTGTTTACTTGAAGAAAATGAACAACAATACACACCATGGAATCATTTTTCTTTGATTCGTGTCGAGTGAGATTTTCACCTAGAACCCAAAGGGGGGGGTATTGGCACTTTTCATGGAAAAATGTGAAAAATTAAAATTCCTAAAAATGAAATAAATGCCTTCTATACACCTCAAACATTCACTCTATAATGGAAGATTGTTGTTTTTCGCAATATTTTTGGAAATTTGGGCTCTTTTACTAACATTAACACTTGCGCTGAGGCATCTTTTATGCTCATTTCTTGTCTTTAATGATTTATTCTGGGTTTTATATTGTTTACTTGAAGAAAATGAACAACAATACACACCATGGAAACATTTTTGTTTGATTCGTGTCGAGTGAGATTTTTACCTATAACCCAAAGGGGGGGGTATTGGCACTTTTCATGGAAAAATGTGAAAAATCAAAATTCCTAAAAATGAAATAAATGCCTTCTATACACCTCAAACATTCACTCTATAATGGAAGATTGTTGTTTTTCGCAATATTTTTGGAAATTTGGGCTCTTTTACTAACATTAACACTTGCGCTGAGGCATCTTTTATGCTCATTTCTTGTCTTTAATGATTTATTCTGGGTTTTATATTGTTTACTTGAAGAAAATGAACAACAATACACACCATGGAATCATTTTTCTTTGATTCGTGTCGAGTGAGATTTTCACCTAGAATCCAAAGTAGGGGGTATTGGCACTTTTCATTGAAAAATGTTAAAAATTAAAATTTCAAATAATGAAATAAATGCCTTCTATACACCTCAAACATTCACTCTATAATGGAAGATTGTTGTTTTTCGCAATATTTTTGGAAATTTGGGCTCTTTTACTAACATTAACACCTGCGCTGAGGCATCTTTTATGCTCATTTCTTGTCTTTAATGATTTATTCTGGGTTTTATTTTGTTTATTTGATGAAAATGAACAACAATACACACCATGGAAACATTTTTGTTTGATTCGTGTCGAGTGAGATTTTCACCTATAACCCAAAGGGGGGGGTATTGGCACTTTTCATGGAAAATTTCACCGAAATGCTCATGGATTTGGGGTGGGAATCATTGGCTGAGAGACGATTCAATGCAAGATTGAAATTATTAAATAAATTTAGATCCGCATGTTTCAGCACCGAGGTCTCGCAAATTATTCGTACTCCTACATACATTGGTCGCTTGGATCATGCATATAAAATTCGGGAAATAGATGCCAGAACTAGCCGACTCAAGGACTCCTTCTTCCCACGGACAATACGGGATAGCAACTGCAGGGTTATAGATAGCAAAAATTCCACTTGCCACCCTCAGCGTCTAAAAAATAATTAGTTCTACTTAAATGCATGCTCTTCCACTAACCTTATGTGTTTTGCTATAATAACCCATTCTTTCCGAATGACCTCATTCATGTTCTGTTCATCTGTTTTTAAGTTTCCCTTTCAATCCCTCGTCCCTCTCCGCGGGGGCAAATTCCTGCTACCTGCAACGTTGGGACGCATTCCCTGCCATTTAGAGACTCTTTGGGGGAAGAGTGTTTCGTGGTGCATTTTCATGTGGTAGTGATGTTTCAATTTCTTGCTTGTTGTGTCCTGGCTTCCGTGTTGTAGGATGGCTTTCGTGCTGCATCATGGGGTGCAGTTTTTTTAGTTGTTTTGCGGTATATGTGTTTGCATGAGTATTGGATGAAGGGATTTTTGCATGAGTGTGTGCGCTGCTGTGGGTGTAATTTTCCGTGTTGTTTTTTTGCATGTGGTATTTTTCTTTTTTACGGTTGGTGACCTAACACCCCCCGCCACACGCCCTTGCGGCGGCTTGCGGGGTATTATGTAGATGTAGATGTAGATGTAGAAAAATGTGAAAAATTAAAATTTCTAAAAATGAAATAAATGCCTTCTATACACCTCAAACATTCACTCTATAATGGAAGATTGTTGTTTTTCGCAATATTTTTGGAAATTTGGGCTCTTTTACTAACATTAACACTTGCGCTGAGGCATCTTTTATGCTCATTTCTTGTCTTTAATGAATTATTCTGGGTTTTATATTGTTTACTTGAAGAAAATGAACAACAATACACACCATGGAATCATTTTTCTTTGATTCGTGTCGAGTGAGATTTTCACCTAGAATCCAAAGTAGGGGGTATTGGCACTTTTCATGGAAAAATGTGAAAAATTAAAATTTCTAAAAATGAAATAAATGCCTTCTATACACCTCAAACATTCACTCTATAATGGAAGATTGTTGTTTTTCGCAATATTTTTGGAAATTTGGGCTCTTTTACTAACATTAACACTTGCGCTGAGGCATCTTTTATGCTCATTTCTTGTCTTTAATGATTTATTCTGGGTTTTATATTGTTTACTTGAAGAAAATGAACAACAATACACACCATGGAATCATTTTTCTTTGATTCGTGTCGAGTGAGATTTTCACCTAGAACCCAAAGGGGGGGGTATTGGCACTTTTCATGGAAAAATGTGAAAAATTAAAATTTCTAAAAATGAAATAAATGCCTTCTATACACCTCAAACATTCACTCTATAATGGAAGATTGTTGTTTTTCGCAATATTTTTGGAAATTTGGGCTCTTTTACTAACATTAACACTTGCGCTGAGGCATCTTTTATGCTCATTTCTTGTCTTTAATGATTTATTCTGGGTTTTATTTTGTTTATTTGAAGAAAATGAACAACAATACAAACCATGGAAACATTTTTGTTTGATTCGTGTCGATTGAGATTTTCACCTAGAACCCAAAGGGGGGGGGGTATTGGCACTTTTCATTGAAAAATGTTAAAAATTAAAATTTCAAATAATGAAATAAATGCCTTCTATACACCTCAAACATTCACTCTATAATGGAAGATTGTTGTTTTTCGCAATATTTTTGGAAATTTGGGCTCTTTTACTAACATTAACACCTGTGCTGAGGCATCTTTTATGCTCATTTCTTGTCTTTAATGATTTATTCTGGGTTTTATTTTGTTTATTTGATGAAAATGAACAACAATACACACCATGGAAACATTTTTGTTTGATTCGTGTCGAGTGAGATTTTCACCTATAACCCAAAGGGGGGGGTATTGGCACTTTTCATGGAAAATTTCACCGAAATGCTCATGGATTTGGGGTGGGAATCATTGGCTGAGAGACGATTCAATGCAAGATTGAAATTATTAAATAAATTTAGATCCGCATGTTTCAGCACCGAGGTCTCGCAAATTATTCGTACTCCTACATACATTGGTCGCTTGGATCATGCATATAAAATTCGGGAAATAGATGCCAGAACTAGCCGACTCAAGGACTCCTTCTTCCCACGGACAATACGGGATAGCAACTGCAGGGTTATAGATAGCAAAAATTCCACTTGCCACCCTCAGCGTCTAAAAAATAATTAGTTCTACTTAAATGCATGCTCTTCCACTAACCTTATGTGTTTTGCTATAATAACCCATTCTTTCCGAATGACCTCATTCATGTTCTGTTCATCTGTTTTTAAGTTTCCCTTTCAATCCCTCGTCCCTCTCCGCGGGGGCAAATTCCTGCTACCTGCAACGTTGGGACGCATTCCCTGCCATTTAGAGACTCTTTGGGGGAAGAGTGTTTCGTGGTGCATTTTCATGTGGTAGTGATGTTTCAATTTCTTGCTTGTTGTGTCCTGGCTTCCGTGTTGTAGGATGGCTTTCGTGCTGCATCATGGGGTGCAGTTTTTTAGTTGTTTTGCGGTATATGTGTTTGCATGAGTATTGGATGAAGGGATTTTTGCATGAGTGTGTGCGCTGCTGTGGGTGTAATTTTCCGTGTTGTTTTTTTGCATGTGGTATTTTTCTTTTTTACGGTTGGTGACCTAAAACCCCCCGCCACACGCCCTTGCGGCGGCTTGCGGGGTATTATGTAGATGTAGATGTAGATGTAGAAAAATGTGAAAAATTAAAATTTCTAAAAATGAAATAAATGCCTTCTATACACCTCAAACATTCACTCTATAATGGAAGATTGTTGTTTTTCGCAATATTTTTGGAAATTTGGGCTCTTTTACTAACATTAACACTTGCGCTGAGGCATCTTTTATGCTCATTTCTTGTCTTTAATGATTTATTCTGGGTTTTATATTGTTTACTTGAAGAAAATGAACAACAATACACACCATGGAATCATTTTTCTTTGATTCGTGTCGAGTGAGATTTTCACCTAGAATCCAAAGTAGGGGGTATTGGCACTTTTCATGGAAAAATGTGAAAAATTAAAATTTCTAAAAATGAAATAAATGCCTTCTATACACCTCAAACATTCACTCTATAATGGAAGATTGTTGTTTTTCGCAATATTTTTGGAAATTTGGGCTCTTTTACTAACATTAACACTTGCGCTGAGGCATCTTTTATGCTCATTTCTTGTCTTTAATGATTTATTCTGGGTTTTATATTGTTTACTTGAAGAAAATGAACAACAATACACACCATGGAATCATTTTTCTTTGATTCGTGTCGAGTGAGATTTTCACCTAGAACCCAAAGGGGGGGGTATTGGCACTTTTCATGGAAAAATGTGAAAAATTAAAATTTCTAAAAATGAAATAAATGCCTTCTATACACCTCAAACATTCACTCTATAATGGAAGATTGTTGTTTTTCGCAATATTTTTGGAAATTTGGGCTCTTTTACTAACATTAACACTTGCGCTGAGGCATCTTTTATGCTCATTTCTTGTCTTTAATGATTTATTCTGGGTTTTATTTTGTTTATTTGAAGAAAATGAACAACAATACAAACCATGGAAACATTTTTGTTTGATTCGTGTCGATTGAGATTTTCACCTAGAACCCAAAGGGGGGGGGGTATTGGCACTTTTCATTGAAAAATGTTAAAAATTAAAATTTCAAATAATGAAATAAATGCCTTCTATACACCTCAAACATTCACTCTATAATGGAAGATTGTTGTTTTTCGCAATATTTTTGGAAATTTGGGCTCTTTTACTAACATTAACACCTGTGCTGAGGCATCTTTTATGCTCATTTCTTGTCTTTAATGATTTATTCTGGGTTTTATTTTGTTTATTTGATGAAAATGAACAACAATACACACCATGGAAACATTTTTGTTTGATTCGTGTCGAGTGAGATTTTCACCTATAACCCAAAGGGGGGGGTATTGGCACTTTTCATGGAAAATTTCACCGAAATGCTCATGGATTTGGGGTGGGAATCATTGGCTGAGAGACGATTCAATGCAAGATTGAAATTATTAAATAAATTTAGATCCGCATGTTTCAGCACCGAGGTCTCGCAAATTATTTGTACTCCTACATACATTGGTCGCTTGGATCATGCATATAAAATTCGGGAAATAGATGCCAGAACTAGCCGACTCAAGGACTCCTTCTTCCCACGGACAATACGGGATAGCAACTGCAGGGTTATAGATAGCAAAAATTCCACTTGCCACCCTCAGCGTCTAAAAAATAATTAGTTCTACTTAAATGCATGCTCTTCCACTAACCTTATGTGTTTTGCTATAATAACCCATTCTTTCCGAATGACCTCATTCATGTTCTGTTCATCTGTTTTTAAGTTTCCCTTTCAATCCCTCGTCCCTCTCCGCGGGGGCAAATTCCTGCTACCTGCAACGTTGGGACGCATTCCCTGCCATTTAGAGACTCTTTGGGGGAAGAGTGTTTCGTGGTGCATTTTCATGTGGTAGTGATGTTTCAATTTCTTGCTTGTTGTGTCCTGGCTTCCGTGTTGTAGGATGGCTTTCGTGCTGCATCATGGGGTGCAGTTTTTTAGTTGTTTTGCGGTATATGTGTTTGCATGAGTATTGGATGAAGGGATTTTTGCATGAGTGTGTGCGCTGCTGTGGGTGTAATTTTCCGTGTTGTTTTTTTGCATGTGGTATTTTTCTTTTTTACGGTTGGTGACCTAAAACCCCCCGCCACACGCCCTTGCGGCGGCTTGCGGGGTATTATGTAGATGTAGATGTAGATGTAGAAAAATGTGAAAAATTAAAATTTCTAAAAATGAAATAAATGCCTTCTATACACCTCAAACATTCACTCTATAATGGAAGATTGTTGTTTTTCGCAATATTTTTGGAAATTTGGGCTCTTTTACTAACATTAACACTTGCGCTGAGGCATCTTTTATGCTCATTTCTTGTCTTTAATGATTTATTCTGGGTTTTATATTGTTTACTTGAAGAAAATGAACAACAATACACACCATGGAATCATTTTTCTTTGATTCGTGTCGAGTGAGATTTTCACCTAGAATCCAAAGTAGGGGGTATTGGCACTTTTCATGGAAAAATGTGAAAAATTAAAATTTCTAAAAATGAAATAAATGCCTTCTATACACCTCAAACATTCACTCTATAATGGAAGATTGTTGTTTTTCGCAATATTTTTGGAAATTTGGGCTCTTTTACTAACATTAACACTTGCGCTGAGGCATCTTTTATGCTCATTTCTTGTCTTTAATGATTTATTCTGGGTTTTATATTGTTTACTTGAAGAAAATGAACAACAATACACACCATGGAATCATTTTTCTTTGATTCGTGTCGAGTGAGATTTTCACCTAGAACCCAAAGGGGGGGGTATTGGCACTTTTCATGGAAAAATGTGAAAAATTAAAATTTCTAAAAATGAAATAAATGCCTTCTATACACCTCAAACATTCACTCTATAATGGAAGATTGTTGTTTTTCGCAATATTTTTGGAAATTTGGGCTCTTTTACTAACATTAACACTTGCGCTGAGGCATCTTTTATGCTCATTTCTTGTCTTTAATGATTTATTCTGGGTTTTATATTGTTCACTTGAAGAAAATGAACCACAATACACACCATGGAATCATTTTTCTTTGATTCGTGTCGAGTGAGATTTTCACCTAGAACCCAAAGGGGGGGGTATTGGCACTTTTCATGGAAAAATGTGAAAAATTAAAATTTCTAAAAATGAAATAAATGCCTTCTATACACCTCAAACATTCACTCTTTAATGGAAGATTGTTGTTTTTCGCAATATTTTTGGAAATTTGGGCTCTTTTACTAACATTAACACTTGCGCTGAGGCATCTTTTATGCTCATTTCTTGTCTTTAATGATTTATTTTGGGTTTTATATTGTTTACTTGAAGAAAATGAACAACAATACACACCATGGAATCATTTTTCTTTGATTCGTGTCGAGTGAGATTTTCACCTAGAACCCAAAAGGGGGGGTATTGGCACTTTTCATGGAAAAATGTGAAAAATTAAAATTTCTAAAAATGAAATAAATGCCTTCTATACACCTCAAACATTCACTCTACAATGGAAGATTGTTGTTTTTCGCAATATTTTTGGAAATTTGGGCTCTTTTACTAACATTAACACTTGCGCTGAGGCATCTTTTATGCTCATTTCTTGTCTTTAATGATTTATTCTGGGTTTTATATTGTTTACTTGAAGAAAATGAACAACAATACACACCATGGAATCATTTTTCTTTGATTCGTGTCGAGTGAGATTTTCACCTAGAACCCAAAAGGGGGGGTATTGGCACTTTTCATGGAAAAATGTGAAAAATTAAAATTTCTAAAAATGAAATAAATGCCTTCTATACACCTCAAACATTCACTCTACAATGGAAGATTGTTGTTTTTCGCAATATTTTTGGAAATTTGGGCTCTTTTACTAACATTAACACTTGCGCTGAGGCATCTTTTATGCTCATTTCTTGTCTTTAATGATTTATTCTGGGTTTTATTTTGTTTATTTGATGATAATGAACAACAATACACACCATGGAATCATTTTTCTTTGATTCGTGTCGAGTGAGATTTTCACCTAGAACCCAAAGGGGGGGGTATTGGCACTTTTCATGGAAAAATGTGAAAAATTTAAATTTCTTAAAATGAAATAAATGCCCTCTATACACCTCAAACATTCACTCTATAATGGAAGATTGTTGTTTTTCGCAATATTTTTGGAAATTTGGGCTCTTTTACTAACATTAACACTTGCGCTGAGGCATCTTTTATGCTCATTTCTTGTCTTTAATGATTTATTATGGGTTTTATATTGTTTACTTGAAGAAAATGAACAACAATCCACACCATGGAATCATTTTTCTTTGATTCGTGTCGAGTGAGATTTTCACCTAGAACCCAAAGGGGGGAGTATTGGCACTTTTCATGGAAAAATGTGAAAAATTAAAATTCCTAAAAATGAAATAAATGCCTTCTATACACCTCAAACATTCACTCTATAATGGAAGATTGTTGTTTTTCGCAATATTTTTGGAAATTTGGGCTCTTTTACTAACATTAACACTTGCGCTGAGGCATCTTTTATGCTCATTTCTTGTCTTTAATGATTTATTCTGGGTTTTATATTGTTTACTTGAAGAAATTGAACAACAATACACACCATGGAATCATTTTTCTTTGATTCGTGTCGAGTGAGATTTTCACCTAGAACCCAAAGGGGGGGGTATTGGCACTTTTCATGGAAAAATGTGAAAAATTAAAATTTCTAAAAATGAAATAAATGCCTTCTATACACCTCAAACATTCACTCTATAATGGAAGATTGTTGTTTTTCGCAATATTTTTGGAAATTTGGGCTCTTTTACTAACATTAACACTTGCGCTGAGGCATCTTTTATGCTCATTTCTTGTCTTTAATGATTTATTCTGGGTTTTATTTTGTTTATTTGATGAAAATGAACAACAATACACACCATGGAAACATTTTTGTTTGATTCGTGTCGAGTGAGATTTTCACCTGTAACCCAAAGGGGGGGGGTATTGGCACTTTTCATGAAAAAATGTGAAAAATTAAAATTTCTAAAAATGAAATAAATGCCTTCTATACACCTCAAACATTCACTCTATAATGGAAGATTGTTGTTTTTCGCAATATTTTTGGAAATTTGGGCTCTTTTACTAACATTAACACTTGCGCTGAGGCATCATTTATGCTCATTTCTTGTCTTTAATGATTTATTCTGGGTTTTATTTTGTTTATTTGATGAAAATGAACAACAATACACAGCATGGACACATTTTTGGCACTTTTCATGGAAAAATGTGAAAAATTAAAATTTCTAAAAATGAAATAAATGCCTTCTATACACCTCAAACATTCACTCTATAATGGAAGATTGTTGTTTTTCGCAATATTTTTGGAAATTTGGGCTCTTTTACTAACATTAACACTTGCGCTGAGGCATCTTTTATGCTCATTTCTTGTCTTTAATGATTTATTCTGGGTTTTATTTTGTTTATTTGATGATAATGAACAACAATACACACCATGGAATCATTTTTCTTTGATTCGTGTCGAGTGAGATTTTCACCTAGAACCCAAAGGGGGGGGTATTGGCACTTTTCATGGAAAAATGTGAAAAATTTAAATTTCTTAAAATGAAATAAATGCCCTCTATACACCTCAAACATTCACTCTATAATGGAAGATTGTTGTTTTTCGCAATATTTTTGGAAATTTGGGCTCTTTTACTAACATTAACACTTGCGCTGAGGCATCTTTTATGCTCATTTCTTGTCTTTAATGATTTATTATGGGTTTTATATTGTTTACTTGAAGAAAATGAACAACAATCCACACCATGGAATCATTTTTCTTTGATTCGTGTCGAGTGAGATTTTCACCTAGAACCCAAAGGGGGGAGTATTGGCACTTTTCATGGAAAAATGTGAAAAATTAAAATTCCTAAAAATGAAATAAATGCCTTCTATACACCTCAAACATTCACTCTATAATGGAAGATTGTTGTTTTTCGCAATATTTTTGGAAATTTGGGCTCTTTTACTAACATTAACACTTGCGCTGAGGCATCTTTTATGCTCATTTCTTGTCTTTAATGATTTATTCTGGGTTTTATATTGTTTACTTGAAGAAATTGAACAACAATACACACCATGGAATCATTTTTCTTTGATTCGTGTCGAGTGAGATTTTCACCTAGAACCCAAAGGGGGGGGTATTGGCACTTTTCATGGAAAAATGTGAAAAATTAAAATTTCTAAAAATGAAATAAATGCCTTCTATACACCTCAAACATTCACTCTATAATGGAAGATTGTTGTTTTTCGCAATATTTTTGGAAATTTGGGCTCTTTTACTAACATTAACACTTGCGCTGAGGCATCTTTTATGCTCATTTCTTGTCTTTAATGATTTATTCTGGGTTTTATTTTGTTTATTTGATGAAAATGAACAACAATACACACCATGGAAACATTTTTGTTTGATTCGTGTCGAGTGAGATTTTCACCTGTAACCCAAAGGGGGGGGTATTGGCACTTTTCATGAAAAAATGTGAAAAATTAAAATTTCTAAAAATGAAATAAATGCCTTCTATACACCTCAAACATTCACTCTATAATGGAAGATTGTTGTTTTTCGCAATATTTTTGGAAATTTGGGCTCTTTTACTAACATTAACACTTGCGCTGAGGCATCATTTATGCTCATTTCTTGTCTTTAATGATTTATTCTGGGTTTTATTTTGTTTATTTGATGAAAATGAACAACAATACACAGCATGGACACATTTTTGTTTGATTCGTGTCGAGTGAGATTTTCACCTAGAACCCAAAGGGGGGGTATTGGCACTTTTCATGGAAAAATGTGAAAAATTAAAATTCCTAAAAATGAAATAAATGCCTTCTATACACCTCAAACATTCACTCTATAATGGAAGATTGTTGTTTTTCGCAATATTTTTGGAAATTTGGCTCTTTTACTAACATTAACACTTGCGCTGAGGCATCTTTTATGCTCATTTCTTGTCTTTAATGATTTATTCTGGGTTTTATATTGTTTACTTGAAGAAAATGTACAACAATACACACCATGGAATCATTTTTCTTTGATTCGTGTCGAGTGAGATTTTCACCTAGAACCCAAAGGGGGGGGTATTGGCACTTTTCATGGAAAAATGTGAAAAATTAAAATTTCTAAAAATGAAATAAAAGCCTTCTATACACCTCAAACATTCACTCTATAATGGAAGATTGTTGTTTTTCGCAATATTTTTGGAAATTTTGGCTCTTTTACTAACATTAACACCTGCGCTGAGGCATCTTTTATGCTCATTTCTTGTCTTTAATGATTTATTCTGGGTTTTATTTTGTTTTTTTGATGAAAATGAACAACAATACACAGCATGGAAACATTTTTGTTTGATTCGTGTCGAGTGAGATTTTCACCTAGAACCCAAAGGGGGGGGGGGTATTGGCACTTTTCATGGAAAAATGTGAAAAATTAAAATTTCTAAAAATGAAATAAATGCCTTCTATACACCTCAAACATTCACTCTATAATGGAAGATTGTTGTTTTTCGCAATATTTTTGGAAATTTGGGCTCTTTTACTAACATTAACACTTGCGCTGAGGCATCTTTTATGCTCATTTCTTGTCTTTAATGATTTATTCTGGGTTTTATTTTGTTTATTTGATGAAAATGAACAACAATACACAGCATGGAAACATTTTTGTTTGATTCGTGTCGAGTGAGATTTTCACCTAGAATCAAAGGGGGGGGTATTGGCACTTTTCATGGAAAAATGTGAAAAATTAAAATTTCTAAAAATGAAATAAATGCCTTCTCTACACCTCAAACATTCACTCTATAATGGAAGATTGTTGTTTTTCGCAATATTTTTGGAAATTTGGGCTCTTTTACTAACATTAACACTTGCGCTGAGGCATCTTTTATGCTCATTTCTTGTCTTAAATGATTTATTCTGGGTTTTATTTTGTTTATTTGAAGAAAATGAACAACAATACAAACCATGGAAACATTTTTGTTTGATTCGTGTCGATTGAGATTTTCACCTAGAACCCAAAGGGGGGGGGGGTATTGGCACTTTTCATTGAAAAATGTTAAAAATTAAAATTTCAAATAATGAAATAAATGCCTTCTATACACCTCAAACATTCACTCTATAATGGAAGATTGTTGTTTTTCGCAATATTTTTGGAAATTTGGGCTCTTTTACTAACATTAACACTTGCGCTGAGGCATCTTTTATGCTCATTTCTTGTCTTTAATGATTTATTCTGGGTTTTATATTGTTTACTTGAAGAAAATGAACAACAATACACACCATGGAATCATTTTTCTTTGTTTCGCGTCGAGTGAGATTTTCACCTAGAACCCAAAGGGGGGGGTATTGGCACTTTTCATGGAAAAATGTGAAAAATTAAAATTTCTAAAAATGAAATAAATGCCTTCTATACACCTCAAACATTCACTCTATAATGGAAGATTGTTGTTTTTCGCAATATTTTTGGAAATTTGGGCTCTTTTACTAACATTAACACTTGCGCTGAGGCATCTTTTATGCTCATTTCTTGTCTTTAATGATTTATTCTGGGTTTTATATTGTTTACTTGAAGAAAATGAACAACAATACACACCATGGAATCATTTTTCTTTGATTCGTGTCGAGTGAGATTTTCACCTAGAACCCAAAGGGGGGAGTATTGGCACTTTTCATGGAAAAATGTGAAAAATTAAAATTCCTAAAAATGAAATAAATGCCTTCTATACACCTCAAACATTCACTCTATAATGGAAGATTGTTGTTTTTCGCAATATTTTTGGAAATTTGGGCTCTTTTACTAACATTAACACTTGCGCTGAGGCATCTTTTATGCTCATTTCTTGTCTTTAATGATTTATTCTGGGTTTTATATTGTTTACTTGAAGAAAATGAACAACAATACACACCATGGAATCATTTTTCTTTGATTCGTGTCGAGTGAGATTTTCACCTAGAACCCAAAGGGGGGGGTATTGGCACTTTTCATGGAAAAATGTGAAAAATTAAAATTTCTAAAAATGAAATAAATGCCTTCTATACACCTCAAACATTCACTCTATAATGGAAGATTGTTGTTTTTCGCAATATTTTTGGAAATTTGGGCTCTTTTACTAACATTAACACTTGCGCTGAGGCATCTTTTATGCTCATTTCTTGTCTTTAATGATTTATTCTGGGTTTTATATTGTTTACTTGAAGAAAATGAACAACAATACACACCATGGAATCATTTTCCTTTGATTCGTGTCGAGTGAGATTTTCACCTAGAACCCAAAGGGGGGGGTATTGGCACTTTTCATGGAAAAATGTGAAAAATTAAAATTTCTAAAAATGAAATAAATGCCTTCTATACACCTCAAACATTCACTCTATAATGGAAGATTGTTGTTTTTCGCAATATTTTTGGAAATTTGGGCTCTTTTACTAACATTAACACTTGCGCTGAGGCATCTTTTATGCTCATTTCTTGTCTTTAATGATTTATTCTGGGTTTTATTTTGTTTATTTGATGAAAATGAACATTAATACACACCATCGAAACATTTTTGTTTGATTCGTGTCGAGTGAGATTTTCACCTAGAACCCAAAAGGGGGGGGGTATTGGCACTTTTCATGGAAAAATGTGAAAAATTAAAATTTCTAAAAATGAAATAAATGCCTTCTATACACCTCAAACATTCACTCTATAATGGAAGATTGTTGTTTTTCGCAATATTTTTGGAAATTTGGGCTCTTTTACTAACATTAACACTTGCGCTGAGGCATCTTTTATGCTCATTTCTCGTCTTTAATGATTTATTCTGGGTTTTTTTATTGTTTACTTGAAGAAAATGAACAACAATACACACCATGGAATCATTTTTCTTTGATTCGCGTCGAGTGAGATTTTCACCTAGAACCCAAAGGGGGGGGTATTGGCACTTTTCATGGAAAAATGTGAAAAATTAAAATTCCTAAAAATGAAATAAATGCCTTCTATACACCTCAAACATTCACTCTATAATGGAAGATTGTTGTTTTTCGCAATATTTTTGGAAATTTGGGCTCTTTTACTAACATTAACACTTGCGCTGAGGCATCTTTTATGCTCATTTCTTGTCTTTAATGATTTATTCTGGGTTTTATTTTGTTTATTTGATGAAAATGAACAACAATACACAGCATGGAAACATTTTTGTTTGATTCGTGTCGAGTGAGATTTTCACCTAGAACCCAAAGGGGTATTGGCACTTTTCATGGAAAAATGTGAAAAATTAAAATTTCTAAAAATGAAATAAATGCCTTCTATACACCTCAAACATTCACTCTATAATGGAAGATTGTTGTTTTTCGCAATATTTTTGGAAATTTGGGCTCTTTTACTAACATTAACACTTGCGCTGAGGCATCTTTTATGCTCATTTCTTGTCTTTAATGATTTATTCTGGGTTTTATATTGTTTACTGGAAGAAAATGAACAACAATACACACCATGGAATCATTTTTCTTTGATTCGTGTCGAGTGAGATTTTCACCTAGAACCCAAAGGGGGGGGTATTGGCACTTTTCATGGAAAAATGTGAAAAATTAAAATTCCTAAAAATGAAATAAATGCCTTCTATACACCTCAAACATTCACTCTATAATGGAAGATTGTTGTTTTTCGCAATATTTTTGGAAATTTGGGCTCTTTTACTAACATTAACACTTGCGCTGAGGCATCTTTTATGCTCATTTCTTGTCTTTAATGATTTATTCTGGGTTTTATATTGTTTACTTGAAGAAAATGAACAACAATACACACCATGGAATCATTTTTCTTTGATTCGTGTCGAGTGAGATTTTCACCTAGAACCCAAAGGGGGGGGTATTGGCACTTTTCATGGAAAAATGTGAAAAATTAAAATTCCTAAAAATGAAATAAATGCCTTCTATACACCTCAAACATTCACTCTATAATGGAAGATTGTTGTTTTTCGCAATATTTTTGGAAATTTGGGCTCTTTTACTAACATTAACACTTGCGCTGAGGCATCTTTTATGCTCATTTCTTGTCTTTAATGATTTATTCTGGGTTTTATATTGTTTACTTGAAGAAAATGAACAACAATACACAACATGGAATCATTTTTCTTTGATTCGTGTCGAGTGAGATTTTCACCTAGAACCCAAAGGGGGGGGTATTGGCACTTTTCATGGAAAAATGTGAAAAATTAAAATTTCTAAAAATGAAATAAATGCCTTCTATACACCTCAAACATTCACTCTATAATGGAAGATTGTTGTTTTTCGCAATATTTTTGGAAATTTGGGCTCTTTTACTAACATTAACACTTGCGCTGAGGCATCTTTTATGCTCATTTCTTGTCTTTAATGATTTATTCTGGGTTTTATTTTGTTTATTTGATGAAAATGAACAACAATACACACCATGAAAACATTTTTGTTTGATTCGTGTCGAGTGAGATTTTCACCTATAACCCAAAGGGGGGGGTATTGGCACTTTTCATGGAAAAATGTGAAAAATTAAAATTCCTAAAAATGAAATAAATGCCTTCTATACACCTCAAACATTCACTCTATAATGGAAGATTGTTGTTTTTCGCAATATTTTTGGAAATTTGGGCTCTTTTACTAACATTAACACTTGCGCTGAGGCATCTTTTATGCTCATTTCTTGTCTTTAATGATTTATTCTGGGTTTTATATTGTTTACTTGAAGAAAATGAACAACAATACACACCATGGAATCATTTTTCTTTGATTCGTGTCGAGTGAGATTTTCACCTAGAACCCAAAAGGGGGGGGTATTGGCACTTTTCATGGAAAAATGTGAAAAATTAAAATTTCTAAAAATGAAATAAATGCCTTCTATACACCTCAAACATTCACTCTATAATGGAAGATTGTTGTTTTTCGCAATATTTTTGGAAATTTGGGCTCTTTTACTAACATTAACACTTGCGCTGAGGCATCTTTTATGCTCATTTCTCGTCTTTAATGATTTATTCTGGGTTTTTTTATTGTTTACTTGAAGAAAATGAACAACAATACACACCATGGAATCATTTTTCTTTGATTCGCGTCGAGTGAGATTTTCACCTAGAACCCAAAGGGGGGGGTATTGGCACTTTTCATGGAAAAAAGTGAAAAATTAAAATTCCTAAAAATGAAATAAATGCCTTCTATACACCTCAAACATTCACTCTATAATGGAAGATTGTTGTTTTTCGCAATATTTTTGGAAATTTGGGCTCTTTTACTAACATTAACACTTGCGCTGAGGCATCTTTTATGCTCATTTCTTGTCTTTAATGATTTATTCTGGGTTTTATTTTGTTTATTTGATGAAAATGAACAACAATACACAGCATGGAAACATTTTTGTTTGATTCGTGTCGAGTGAGATTTTCACCTAGAACCCAAAGGGGGGGGTATTGGCACTTTTCATGGAAAAATGTGAAAAATTAAAATTCCTAAAAATGAAATAAATGCCTTCTATACACCTCAAACATTCACTCTATAATGGAAGATTGTTGTTTTTCGCAATATTTTTGGAAATTTGGGCTCTTTTACTAACATTAACACTTGCGCTGAGGCATCTTTTATGCTCATTTCTTGTCTTTAATGATTTATTCTGGGTTTTATTTTGTTTATTTGATGAAAATGAACAACAATACACACCATGAAAACATTTTTGTTTGATTCGTGTCGAGTGAGATTTTCACCTAGAACCCAAAGGGGGGGGGTATTGGCACTTTTCATGGAAAAATGTGAAAAATTAAAATTTCTAAAAATGAAATAAATGCCTTCTATACACCTCAAACATTCACTCTATAATGGAAGATTGTTGTTTTTCGCAATATTTTTGGAAATTTGGGCTCTTTTACTAACATTAACACTTGCGCTGAGGCATCTTTTATGCTCATTTCTTGTCTTTAATGATTTATTATGGGTTTTATATTGTTTACTTGAAGAAAATGAACAACAATCCACACCATGGAATCATTTTTCTTTGATTCGTGTCGAGTGAGATTTTCACCTAGAACCCAAAGGGGGGAGTATTGGCACTTTTCATGGAAAAATGTGAAAAATTAAAATTCCTAAAAATGAAATAAATGCCTTCTATACACCTCAAACATTCACTCTATAATGGAAGATTGTTGTTTTTCGCAATATTTTTGGAAATTTGGGCTCTTTTACTAACATTAACACTTGCGCTGAGGCATCTTTTATGCTCATTTCTTGTCTTTAATGATTTATTCTGGGTTTTATATTGTTTACTTGAAGAAATTGAACAACAATACACACCATGGAATCATTTTTCTTCGATTCGTGTCGAGTGAGATTTTCACCTAGAACCCAAAGGGTATATTGGCACTTTTCATGGAAAAATGTGAAAAATTAAAATTTCTAAAAATGAAATAAATGCCTTCTATACACCTCAAACATTCACTCTATAATGGAAGATTGTTGTTTTTCGCAATATTTTTGGAAATTTGGGCTCTTTTACTAACATTAACACTTGCGCTGAGGCATCTTTTATGCTCATTTCTTGTGTTTAATGATTTATTCTGGGTTTTATTTTGTTTATTTGATGAAAATGAACATTAATACACACCATCGAAACATTTTTGTTTGATTCGTGTCGAGTGAGATTTTCACCTAGAACCCAAAAGGGGGGGTATTGGCACTTTTCATGGAAAAATGTGAAAAATTAAAATTTCTAAAAATGAAATAAATGCCTTCTAAACACCTCAAACATTCACTCTATAATGGAAGATTGTTGTTTTTCGCAATATTTTTGGAAATTTGGGCTCTTTTACTAACATTAACACTTGCGCTGAGGCATCTTTTATGCTCATTTCTTGTCTTTAATGATTTATTCTGGGTTTTATTTTGTTTATTTGATGAAAAATGAACAACAATACACAGCATGGAAACATTTTTGTTTGATTCGTGTCGAGTGAGATTTTCACCTAGAATCAAAGGGGGGGGTATTGGCACTTTTCATGGAAAAATGTGAAAAATTAAAATTTCTAAAAATGAAATAAATGCCTTCTCTACACCTCAAACATTCACTCTATAATGGAAGATTGTTGTTTTTCGCAATATTTTTGGAAATTTGGGCTCTTTTACTAACATTAACACTTGCGCTGAGGCATCTTTTATGCTCATTTCTTGTCTTTAATGATTTATTCTGGGTTTTATATTGTTTCTTTGAAGAAAATGAACAACAATACACACCATGGAATCATTTTCTTTGATTCGCGTCGAGTGAGATTTTCACCTAGAACCCAAAGGGGGGGTAATTGGCACTTTTCATGGAAAAATGTGAAAAATTAAAATTTCTAAAAATGAAATAAATGCCTTCTATACACCTCAAACATTCACTCTATAATGGAAGATTGTTGTTTTTTCGCAATATTTTTGGAAATTTGGGCTCTTTTACTAACATTAACACTTGCGCTGAGGCATCTTTTATGCTCATTTCTTGTCTTTAATGATTTATTCTGGGTTTTATATTGTTTACTTGAAGAAAATGAACAACAATACACACCATGGAATCATTTTTCTTTGTTTCGCGTCGAGTGAGATTTTCACCTAGAACCCAAAGGGGGGAGTATTGGCACTTTTCATGGAAAAATGTGAAAAATTAAAATTCCTAAAAATGAAATAAATGCCTTCTATACACCTCAAACATTCACTCTATAATGGAAGATTGTTGTTTTTCGCAATATTTTTGGAAATTTGGGCTCTTTTACTAACATTAACACTTGCGCTGAGGCATCTTTTATGCTCATTTCTTGTCTTTAATGATTTATTCTGGGTTTTATATTGTTTACTTGAAGAAAATGAACAACAATACACACCATGGAATCATTTTTCTTTGATTCGTGTCGAGTGAGATTTTCACCTAGAACCCAAAGGGGGGGGTATTGGCACTTTTCATGGAAAAATGTGAAAAATTAAAATTTCTAAAAATGAAATAAATGCCTTCTATACACCTCAAACATTCACTCTATAATGGAAGATTGTTGTTTTTCGCAATATTTTTGGAAATTTGGGCTCTTTTACTAACATTAACACTTGCGCTGAGGCATCTTTTATGCTCATTTCTTGTCTTTAATGATTTATTCTGGGTTTTATATTGTTTACTTGAAGAAAATGAACAACAATACACACCATGGAATCATTTTTCTTTGATTCGTGTCGAGTGAGATTTTCACCTAGAACCCAAAGGGGGGGGTATTGGCACTTTTCATGGAAAAATGTGAAAAATTAAAATTTCTAAAAATGAAATAAATGCCTTCTATACACCTCAAACATTCACTCTATAATGGAAGATTGTTGTTTTTCGCAATATTTTTGGAAATTTGGGCTCTTTTACTAACATTAACACTTGCGCTGAGGCATCTTTTATGCTCATTTCTTGTCTTTAATGATTTATTCTGGGTTTTATATTGTTTACTTGAAGAAAATGAACAACAATACACACCATGGAATCATTTTTGTTTGATTCGTGTCGAGTGAGATTTTCACCTAGAACCCAAAGGGGGGGGTATTGGCACTTTTAATGGAAAAATGTGAAAAATTAAAATTTCTAAAAATGAAATAAATGCCTTCTATACACCTCAAACATTCACTCTATAATGGAAGATTGTTGTTTTTCGCAATATTTTTGGAAATTTGGGCTCTTTTACTAACATTAACACTTGCGCTGAGGCATCTTTTATGCTCATTTCTTGTCTTTAATGATTTATTCTGGGTTTTATTTTGTTTTTTTGATGAAAATGAACAACAATACACAGCATGGAAACATTTTTGTTTGATTCGTGTCGAGTGAGATTTTCACCTAGAACCCAAAGGGGTATTGGCACTTTTCATGGAAAAATGTGAAAAATTAAAATTTCTAAAAATGAAATAAATGCCTTCTATACACCTCAAACATTCACTCTATAATGGAAGATTGTTGTTTTTCGCAATATTTTTGGAAATTTGGGCTCTTTTACTAACATTAACACTTGCGCTGAGGCATCTTTTATGCTCATTTCTTGTCTTTAATGATTTATTCTGGGTTTTATATTGTATACTGGAAGAAAATGAACAACAATACACACCATGGAATCATTTTTCTTTGATTCGTGTCGAGTGAGATTTTCACCTAGAACCCAAAGGGGGGGGTATTGGCACTTTTCATGGAAAAATGTGAAAAATTAAAATTCCTAAAAATGAAATAAATGCCTTCTATACACCTCAAACATTCACTCTATAATGGAAGATTGTTGTTTTTCGCAATATTTTTGGAAATTTGGGCTCTTTTACTAACATTAACACTTGCGCTGAGGCATCTTTTATGCTCATTTCTTGTCTTTAATGATTTATTCTGGGTTTTATATTGTTTACTTGAAGAAAATGAACAACAATACACACCATGGAATCATTTTTCTTTGATTCGTGTCGAGTGAGATTTTCACCTAGAACCCAAAGGGGGGGGTATTGGCACTTTTCATGGAAAAATGTGAAAAATTAAAATTTCTAAAAATGAAATAAATGCCTTCTATACACCTCAAACATTCACTCTATAATGGAAGATTGTTGTTTTTCGCAATATTTTTGGAAATTTGGGCTCTTTTACTAACATTAACACTTGCGCTGAGGCATCTTTTATGCTCATTTCTTGTCTTTAATGATTTATTCTGGGTTTTATTTTGTTTATTTGATGAAAATGAACAACAATACACAGCATGGAAACATTTTTGTTTGATTCGTGTCGAGTGAGATTTTTACCTAGAACCCAAAGGGGTATTGGCACTTTTCATGGAAAAATGTGAAAAATTAAAATTTCTAAAAATGAAATAAATGCCTTCTATACACCTCAAACATTCACTCTATAATGGAAGATTGTTGTTTTTCGCAATATTTTTGGAAATTTGGGCTCTTTTACTAACATTAACACTTGCGCTGAGGCATCTTTTATGCTCATTTCTTGTCTTTAATGATTTATTCTGGGTTTTATATTGTTTACTGGAAGAAAATGAACAACAATACACACCATGGAATCATTTTTCTTTGATTCGTGTCGAGTGAGATTTTCACCTAGAACCCAAAGGGGGGGGTATTGGCACTTTTCATGGAAAAATGTGAAAAATTAAAATTCCTAAAAATGAAATAAATGCCTTCTATACACCTCAAACATTCACTCTATAATGGAAGATTGTTGTTTTTCGCAATATTTTTGGAAATTTGGGCTCTTTTACTAACATTAACACTTGCGCTGAGGCATCTTTTATGCTCATTTCTTGTCTTTAATGATTTATTCTGGGTTTTATATTGTTTACTTGAAGAAAATGAACAACAATACACACCATGGAATCATTTTTCTTTGATTCGTGTCGAGTGAGATTTTCACCTAGAACCCAAAGGGGGGGGTATTGGCACTTTTCATGGAAAAATGTGAAAAATTAAAATTTCTAAAATGAAATAAATGCCTTCTATACACCTCAAACATTCACTCTATAATGGAAGATTGTTGTTTTTCGCAATATTTTTGGAAATTTGGGCTCTTTTACTAACATTAACACTTGCGCTGAGGCATCTTTTATGCTCATTTCTTGTCTTTAATGATTTATTCTGGGTTTTATTTTGTTTATTTGATGAAAATGAACAACAATACACACCATGAAAACATTTTTCTTTGATTCGTGTCGAGTGAGATTTTCACCTATAACCCAAAGGGGGGGGTATTGGCACTTTTCATGGAAAAATGTGAAAAATTAAAATTTCTAAAAATGAAATAAATGCCTTCTATACACCTCAAACATTCACTCTATTATGGAAGATTGTTGTTTTTCGCAATATTTTTGGAAATTTGGGCTCTTTTACTAACATTAACACTTGCGCTGAGGCATCTTTTATGCTCATTTCTTGTCTTTAATGATTTATTCTGGGTTTTATTTTGTTTATTTGATGAAAATGAACAACAATACACAGCATGGAAACATTTTTGTTTGATTCGTGTCGAGTGAGATTTTCACCTAGAACCCATAGGGGGGGGTATTGGCACTTTTCATGGAAAAATGTGAAAAATTAAAATTCCTAAAAATGAAATAAATGCCTTCTATACACCTCAAACATTCACTCTATAATGGAAGATTGTTGTTTTTCGCAATATTTTTGGAAATTTGGGCTCTTTTACGAACATTAACACTTGCGCTGAGGCATCTTTTATGCTCATTTCTTGTCTTTAATGATTTATTCTGGGTTTTATATTGTTTACTTGAAGAAAATGAACAACAATACACACCATGGAATCATTTTTCTTTGATTCGTGTCGAGTGAGATTTTCACCTAGAACCCAAAAGGGGGGGGTATTGGCACTTTTCATGGAAAAATGTGAAAAATTAAAATTTCTAAAAATGAAATAAATGCCTTCTATACACCTCAAACATTCACTCTATAATGGAAGATTGTTGTTTTTCGCAATATTTTTGGAAATTTGGGCTCTTTTACTAACATTAACACTTGCGCTGAGGCATCTTTTATGCTCATTTCTCGTCTTTAATGATTTATTCTGGGTTTTTTTATTGTTTACTTGAAGAAAATGAACAACAATACACACCATGGAATCATTTTTCTTTGATTCGCGTCGAGTGAGATTTTCACCTAGAACCCAAAGGGGGGGGTATTGGCACTTTTCATGGAAAAATGTGAAAAATTAAAATTCCTAAAAATGAAATAAATGCCTTCTATACACCTCAAACATTCACTCTATAATGGAAGATTGTTGTTTTTCGCAATATTTTTGGAAATTTGGGCTCTTTTACTAACATTAACACTTGCGCTGAGGCATCTTTTATGCTCATTTCTTGTCTTTAATGATTTATTCTGGGTTTTATATTGTTTACTTGAAGAAAATGAACAACAATACACACCATGGAATCATTTTTCTTTGATTCGTGTCGAGTGAGATTTTCACCTAGAACCCAAAGGGGGGGGTATTGGCAACTTTTCATGGAAAAATGTGAAAAATTAAAATTTCTAAAAATGAAATAAATGCCTTCTATACACCTCAAACATTCACTCTATAATGGAAGATTGTTGTTTTTCGCAATATTTTGGAAATTTGGGCTCTTTTACTAACATTAACACTTGCGCTGAGGCATCTTTTATGCTCATTTCTTGTCTTTAATGATTTATTCTGGGTTTTATTTTGTTTATTTGATGAAAATGAACAACAATACACAGCATGGAAACATTTTTGTTTGATTCGTGTCGAGTGAGATTTTCACCTAGAACCCAAAGGGGTATTGGCACTTTTCATGGAAAAATGTGAAAAATTAAAATTTCTAAAAATGAAATAAATGCCTTCTATACACCTCAAACATTCACTCTATTATGGAAGATTGTTGTTTTTCGCAATATTTTTGGAAATTTGGGCTCTTTTACTAACATTAACACTTGCGCTGAGGCATCTTTTATGCTCATTTCTTGTCTTTAATGATTTATTCTGGGTTTTATTTTGTTTATTTGATGAAAATGAACAACAATACACACCATGAAAACATTTTTGTTTGATTCGTGTCGAGTGAGATTTTCACCTAGAACCCAAAGGGGGGGGTATTGGCACTTTTCATGGAAAAATGTGAAAAATTAAAATTTCTAAAAATGAAATAAATGCCTTCTATACACCTCAAACATTCACTCTATTATGGAAGATTGTTGTTTTTCGCAATATTTTTGGAAATTTGGGCTCTTTTACTAACATTAACACTTGCGCTGAGGCATCTTTTATGCTCATTTCTTGTCTTTAATGATTTATTCTGGGTTTTATATTCTTTACTTGAAGAAAATGAACAACAATACACACCATGGAATCATTTTTCTTTGATTCGTGTCGAGTGAGATTTTCACCTAGAACCCAAAGGGGGGGGTATTGGCACTTTTCATGGAAAAATGTGAAAAATTAAAATTCCTAAAAATGAAATAAATGCCTTCTATACACCTCAAACATTCACTCTATAATGGAAGATTGTTGTTTTTCGCAATATTTTTGGAAATTTGGGCTCTTTTACTAACATTAACACTTGCGCTGAGGCATCTTTTATGCTCATTTCTTGTCTTTAATGATTTATTCTGGGTTTTATATTGTTTACTTGAAGAAAATGAACAACAATACACACCATGGAATCATTTTTCTTTGATTCGTGTCGAGTGAGATTTTCACCTAGAACCCAAAGGGGGGGGTATTGGCACTTTTCATGGAAAAATGTGAAAAATTAAAATTTCTAAAAATGAAATAAATGCCTTCTATACACCTCAAACATTCACTCTATAATGGAAGATTGTTGTTTTTCGCAATATTTTTGGAAATTTGGGCTCTTTTACTAACATTAACACTTGCGCTGAGGCATCTTTTATGCTCATTTCTTGTCTTTAATGATTTATTCTGGGTTTTATTTTGTTTATTTGATGAAAATGAACAACAATACACAGCATGGAAACATTTTTGTTTGATTCGTGTCGAGTGAGATTTTCACCTATAACCCAAAGGGGGGGGTATTGGCACTTTTCATGGAAAAATGTGAAAAATTAAAATTTCTAAAAATGAAATAAATGCCTTCTATACACCTCAAACATTCACTCTATAATGGAAGATTGTTGTTTTTCGCAATATTTTTGGAAATTTGGGCTCTTTTACTAACATTAACACTTGCGCTGAGGCATCTTTTATGCTCATTTCTTGTCTTTAATGATTTATTCTGGGTTTTATATTGTTTACTTGAAGAAAATGAACAACAATACACACCATGGAATCATTTTTCTTTGATTCGTGTCGAGTGAGATTTTCACCTATAACCCAAAGGGGGGGGTATTGGCACTTTTCATGGAAAAATGTGAAAAATTAAAATTTCTAAAAATGAAATAAATGCCTTCTATACACCTCAAACATTCACTCTATTATGGAAGATTGTTGTTTTTCGCAATATTTTTGGAAATTTGGGCTCTTTTACTAACATTAACACTTGCGCTGAGGCATCTTTTATGCTCATTTCTTGTCTTTAATGATTTATTCTGGGTTTTATTTTGTTTATTTGATGAAAATGAACAACAATACACAGCATGGAAACATTTTTGTTTGATTCGTGTCGAGTGAGATTTTCACCTAGAACCCAAAGGGGGGGGTATTGGCACTTTTCATGGAAAAATGTGAAAAATTAAAATTCCTAAAAATGAAATAAATGCCTTCTATACACCTCAAACATTCACTCTATAATGGAAGATTGTTGTTTTTCGCAATATTTTTGGAAATTTGGGCTCTTTTACTAACATTAACACTTGCGCTGAGGCATCTTTTATGCTCATTTCTTGTCTTTAATGATTTATTCTGGGTTTTATATTGTTTACTTGAAGAAAATGAACAACAATACACACCATGGAATCATTTTTCTTTGATTCGTGTCGAGTGAGATTTTCACCTAGAACCCAAAAGGGGGGGGTATTGGCACTTTTCATGGAAAAATGTGAAAAATTAAAATTTCTAAAAATGAAATAAATGCCTTCTATACACCTCAAACATTCACTCTATAATGGAAGATTGTTGTTTTTCGCAATATTTTTGGAAATTTGGGCTCTTTTACTAACATTAACACTTGCGCTGAGGCATCTTTAATGCTCATTTCTCGTCTTTAATGATTTATTCTGGGTTTTTTTATTGTTTACTTGAAGAAAATGAACAACAATACACACCATGGAATCATTTTTCTTTGATTCGCGTCGAGTGAGATTTTCACCTAGAACCCAAAGGGGGGGGTATTGGCACTTTTCATGGAAAAATGTGAAAAATTAAAATTCCTAAAAATGAAATAAATGCCTTCTATACACCTCAAACATTCACTCTATAATGGAAGATTGTTGTTTTTCGCAATATTTTTGGAAATTTGGGCTCTTTTACTAACATTAACACTTGCGCTGAGGCATCTTTTATGCTCATTTCTTGTCTTTAATGATTTATTCTGGGTTTTATATTGTTTACTTGAAGAAAATGAACAACAATACACACCATGGAATCATTTTTCTTTGATTCGTGTCGAGTGAGATTTTCACCTAGAACCCAAAGGGGGGGGTATTGGCACTTTTCATGGAAAAATGTGAAAAATTAAAATTTCTAAAAATGAAATAAATGCCTTCTATACACCTCAAACATTCACTCTATAATGGAAGATTGTTGTTTTTCGCAATATTTTTGGAAATTTGGGCTCTTTTACTAACATTAACACTTGCGCTGAGGCATCTTTTATGCTCATTTCTTGTCTTTAATGATTTATTCTGGGTTTTATTTTGTTTATTTGATGAAAATGAACAACAATACACACCATGGAATCATTTTTCTTTGATTCGTGTCGAGTGGGATTTTCACCTAGAACCCAAAGGGGGGGGTATTGGCACTTTTCATGGAAAAATGTGAAAAATTAAAATTTCTAAAAATGAAATAAATGCCTTCTATACACCTCAAACATTCACTCTATAATGGAAGATTGTTGTTTTTCGCAATATTTTTGGAAATTTGGGCTCTTTTACTAACATTAACACTTGCGCTGAGGCATCTTTTATGCTCATTTCTTGTCTTTAATGATTTATTCTGGGTTTTATTTTGTTTATTTGATGAAAATGAACAACAATACACACCATGAAAACATTTTTGTTTGATTCGTGTCGAGTGAGATTTTCACCTAGAACCCAAAGGGGGGGGTATTGGCACTTTTCATGGAAAAATGTGAAAAATTAAAATTTCTAAAAATGAAATAAATGCCTTCTATACACCTCAAACATTCACTCTATTATGGAAGATTGTTGTTTTTCGCAATATTTTTGGAAATTTGGGCTCTTTTACTAACATTAACACTTGCGCTGAGGCATCTTTTATGCTCATTTCTTGTCTTTAATGATTTATTCTGGGTTTTATATTGTTTACTTGAAGAAAATGAACAACAATACACACCATGGAATCATTTTTCTTTGATTCGTGTCGAGTGAGATTTTCACCTAGAACCCAAAGGGGGGGGTATTGGCACTTTTCATGGAAAAATGTGAAAAATTAAAATTTCTAAAAATGAAATAAATGCCTTCTATACACCTCAAACATTCACTCTATAATGGAAGATTGTTGTTTTTCGCAATATTTTTGGAAATTTGGGCTCTTTTACTAACATTAACACTTGCGCTGAGGCATCTTTTATGCTCATTTCTTGTCTTTAATGATTTATTCTGGGTTTTATTTTGTTTATTTGATGAAAATGAACAACAATACACAGCATGGAAACATTTTTGTTTGATTCGTGTCGAGTGAGATTTTCACCTATAACCCAAAGGGGGGGTATTGGCACTTTTCATGGAAAAATGTGAAAAATTAAAATTTCTTAAAATGAAATAAATGCCTTCTATACACCTCAAACATTCACTCTATAATGGAAGATTGTTGTTTTTCGCAATATTTTTGGAAATTTGGGCTCTTTTACTAACATTAACACTTGCGCTGAGGCATCTTTTATGCTCATTTCTTGTCTTTAATGATTTATTCTGGGTTTTATATTTTTACTTGAAGAAAATGAACAACAATACACACCATGGAATCATTTTTCTTTGATTCGTGTCGAGTGAGATTTTCACCTAGAACCCAAAGGGGGGGGTATTGGCACTTTTCATGGAAAAATGTGAAAAATTAAAATTTCTAAAAATGAAATAAATGCCTTCTATACACCTCAAACATTCACTCTATAATGGAAGATTGTTGTTTTTCGCAATATTTTTGGAAATTTGGGCTCTTTTACTAACATTAACACTTGCGCTGAGGCATCTTTTATGCTCATTTCTTGTCTTTAATGATTTATTCTGGGTTTTATATTGTTTACTTGAAGAAAATGAACAACAATACACACCATGGAATCATTTTTCTTTGATTCGTGTCGAGTGAGATTTTCACCTAGAACCCAAAGGGGGGGGTATTGGCACTTTTCATGGAAAAATGTGAAAAATTAAAATTTCTAAAAATGAAATAAATGCCTTCTATACACCTCAAACATTCACTCTATAATGGAAGATTGTTGTTTTTCGCAATATTTTTGGAAATTTGGGCTCTTTTACTAACATTAACACTTGCGCTGAGGCATCTTTTATGCTCATTTCTTGTCTTTAATGATTTATTCTGGGTTTTATTTTGTTTATTTGATGAAAATGAACAACAATACACAGCATGGAAACATTTTTGTTTGATTCGTGTCGAGTGAGATTTTCACCTAGAACCCAAAGGGGGGGGTATTGGCACTTTTCATGGAAAAATGTGAAAAATTAAAATTTCTAAAAATGAAATAAATGCCTTCTATACACCTCAAACATTCACTCTATTATGGAAGATTGTTGTTTTTCGCAATATTTTTGGAAATTTGGGCTCTTTTACTAACATTAACACTTGCGCTGAGGCATCTTTTATGCTCATTTCTTGTCTTTAATGATTTATTCTGGGTTTTATTTTGTTTATTTGATGAAAATGAACAACAATACACACCATGGAAACATTTTTGTTTGATTCGTGTCGAGTGAGATTTTCACCTAGAACCCAAAGGGGGGGGTATTGGCACTTTTCATGGAAAAATGTGAAAAATTAAAATTTCTAAAAATGAAATAAATGCCTTCTATACACCTCAAACATTCACTCTATAATGGAAGATTGTTGTTTTTCGCAATATTTTTGGAAATTTGGGCTCTTTTACTAACATTAACACTTGCGCTGAGGCATCTTTTATGCTCATTTCTTGTCTTTAATGATTTATTCTGGGTTTTATATTGTTTACTTGAAGAAAATGAACAACAATACACACCATGGAATCATTTTTCTTTGATTCGTGTCGAGTGAGATTTTCACCTAGAACCCAAAGGGGGGAGTATTGGCACTTTTCATGGAAAAATGTGAAAAATTAAAATTCCTAAAAATGAAATAAATGCCTTCTATACACCTCAAACATTCACTCTATAATGGAAGATTGTTGTTTTTCGCAATATTTTTGGAAATTTGGGCTCTTTTACTAACATTAACACTTGCGCTGACGCATCTTTTATGCTCATTTCTTGTCTTTAATGATTTATTCTGGGTTTTATTTTGTTTATTTGATGAAAATGAACAACAATACACAGCATGGAAACATTTTTGTTTGATTCGTGTCGAGTGAGATTTTCACCTAGAACCCAAAGCGGGGGGTATTGGCACTTTTCATGGAAAAATGTGAAAAATTAAAATTTCTAAAAATGAAATAAATGCCTTCTATACACCTCAAACATTCACTCTATAATGGAAGATTGATGTTTTTCGCAATATTTTTGGAAATTTGGGCTCTTTTACTAACATTAACACTTGCGCTGAGGCATCTTTTATGCTCATTTCTTGTCTTTAATGATTTATTCTGGGTTTTATATTGTTTACTTGAAGAAAATGAACAACAATACACACCATGGAATCATTTTTCTTTGATTCGCGTCGAGTGAGATTTTCACCTAGAACCCAAAGGGGGGGGTATTGGCACTTTTCATGGAAAAATGTGAAAAATTAAAATTCCTAAAAATGAAATAAATGCCTTCTATACACCTCAAACATTCACTCTATAATGGAAGATTGTTGTTTTTCGCAATATTTTTGGAAATTTGGGCTCTTTTACTAACATTAACACTTGCGCTGAGGCATCTTTTATGCTCATTTCTTGTCTTTAATGATTTATTCTGGGTTTTATATTGTTTACTTGAAGAAAATGAACAACAATACACACCATGGAATCATTTTTCTTTGATTCGTGTCGAGTGAGATTTTCACCTAGAACCCAAAGGGGGGGGTATTGGCACTTTTCATGGAAAAATGTGAAAAATTAAAATTTCTAAAAATGAAATAAATGCCTTCTATACACCTCAAACATTCACTCTATAATGGAAGATTGTTGTTTTTCGCAATATTTTTGGAAATTTGGGCTCTTTTACTAACATTAACACTAGCGCTGAGGCATCTTTTATGCTCATTTCTTGTCTTTAATGATTTATTCTGGGTTTTATATTGTTTACTTGAAGAAAATGAACAACAATACACACCATGGAATCATTTTTCTTTGATTCGTGTCGAGTGAGATTTTCACCTAGAACCCAAAGGGGGGGGTATTGGCACTTTTCATGGAAAAATGTGAAAAATTAAAATTTCTAAAAATGAAATAAATGCCTTCTATACACCTCAAACATTCACTCTATAATGGAAGATTGTTGTTTTTCGCAATATTTTTGGAAATTTGGGCTCTTTTACTAACATTAACACTTGCGCTGAGGCATCTTTTATGCTCATTTCTTGTCTTTAATGATTTATTCTGGGTTTTATTTTGTTTATTTGATGAAAATGAACAACAATACACACCATGAAAACATTTTTGTTTGATTCGTGTCGAGTGAGATTTTCACCTAGAACCCAAAGGGGGGGGTATTGGCACTTTTCATGGAAAATTGTGAAAAATTAAAATTTCTAAAAATGAAATAAATGCCTTCTATACACCTCAAACATTCACTCTATTATGGAAGATTGTTGTTTTTCGCAATATTTTTGGAAATTTGGGCTCTTTTACTAACATTAACACTTGCGCTGAGGCATCTTTTATGCTCATTTCTTGTCTTTAATGATTTATTCTGGGTTTTATTTTGTTTATTTGATGAAAATGAACAACAATACACACCATGGAAACATTTTGGTTTGATTCGTGTCGAGTGAGATTTTCACCTAGAACCCAAAGGGGGGAGTATTGGCACTTTTCATGGAAAAATGTGAAAAATTAAAATTCCTAAAAATGAAATAAATGCCTTCTATACACCTCAAACATTCACTCTATAATGGAAGATTGTTGTTTTTCGCAATATT